>NW_028327174.1:78758322-79061352 GCF_987537825.1 Furipterus horrens | reverse complement strand
TCATAGAAGACTTACCTGAGAAGATAACTTCTGAGTTGAAATATAAAGGATGAGAAGTCTCCAGTCCTACCGAAAACTGGAAAATTCCAAGCAGAGAAAATTGCAAATGTAAATGGGAATGTTCTAAGGATGGAAGAGAGGATTATGTGGCGGGTGTGCAGTGATGGATGAGGAAAGGAAGTCAAGAATTAGTCTCTTTAAGATGATTGGATAAAGAAGATGCAGTACCTATATACAATGGAATATTACTCTGCCATTAGAAAGAACAATATCTTACCATTTTTTGACAACATGTATGGACCTAAAGGGTATTATGCAAAGTGAAATAAGTCAGACAAAGGAAGACATGTACTGTATGATTTCACTCACATGTGGAGTCTAAAAACAAAACAAACAAACAAACAAAAGAGACTCATGAATACAGAGAACAAACTGATGGTTGCCAGGTGGGAGGAGGGTTGGGGGCTGGGTGAAAAAGTTGAAGGGATTTAGAAATACAAATTGGCAGTTACAAAATATTAATGGTAAGGTACAGCACAGAGAATATAGTTAATATTGTAATAACTATGGTGTCAGAGGGAAACTAGGCTCATAGGGGGACCGCTTAATAAGTTATGTAAATGTTTAACCACTATGCTACATACCTGAAACTAATATAATATTAAATGTCAACTATAATTCAAAAATAAAATTAGTAGTCTATTTAGCATTTTGTTAGCCATACTAAGATTTTAAAATTTTATTCTAAAGTTTAAAAATGTTAGGCACACTATGGATTCATTTAAAATAAATTGGAATGTGTATAAAACCCTTTGACCGTACTTATTCTTGAAGGTTTTAAGGGAAAATTTTACTTTTAAAAGCATATTTTGTAATGTTTTAATTTGGAATAAATGTTAAACAGACTTCAAAAATTACCCTCTCTTTTTATATTAATAATATTGTAGTAATGAACATGCCTAGACTATATATCCCCAGCACCCTGTGGTTAAAGCATAGTGATGTGGATAAAAATGGAAATGGAAATAACATGTGTCATTCTTGTCTGAGGCTTTTACATAGTGGGTTGGTCTCTTTTGTGCTTTCTTTCCTCTGATTTTGGCTGCATGCAGAGGTTGATGAGAATAATAAATCCGTATGATGAAAGGAAACTTGGTCCTAAATGATTGCATGGAGGAGAGGCACACAGATTTATGAGCAAGAAAAGCTCTAGTGTGTTAAGCTTCAGAAATTTTGGAATTTGTACTGTTGCCAGTTTAAGCTAACCTAACTAAATACAATGAAGTGCATGCTTGCTCTCATAACGGAATTATATTTAATGCAGTAATGTCAACTGTACTTTAGGTACTTTCATAAAGTCCTTATGAAACTTTGTTGTAAATAGATAGGGAATTAATTGGAGCACTAGAACAAGTGAATACTTAGGGGTTTTTGTGAAACAATATTTAATAATCCCAGTTGCTAATCTTACAGTGTATGGGAGATACTCAAGAATCCTCAATGCTCTTACCATGTCACCTTATATATCAAGGACTAGGAAGTATCATTAGATTATACCTTGTCAATTTCCACTTTATTAAAAAAATATGATAAAAATAAAATTTTACATTGTATGTTTCCTGAAACTATTATTAGATTATTAAATTAAAGTCTCTTGCTATAAAAATTAAATAACTTGCCCTCTAAGGACTGGGCATGTCAAATTGCCCTGGTATAAACATTGTACCATCTATTTCAAATATTAGCATCTATAGCATGTATGCACAGAGTTTGAGAGCATAATTCTAAGTATATGTATCCATTTTAAAAACAATTCTAGAGGTCATACAAAGACAATTCTAGAAGTCATGCAAAACTCGCAGTTCAATTCTCTCTGTAATTTATAGTCTTTCTGCCAAACCCATCCAAAATGGTATTCTTTTCTAACATCTGTCTTATTATTTTTGTAAAAAGTGCAGCAAACTGAGTTCATAGAATTAAAAAAAATATCCTCTATTTCCAAACTAATATTCCTGAAATGACACATAATCTAGCTCTGTTCCCTGCAAACATTCAGAGTTAAAGAAAATCTGCTGTGCTGTTACTCTTAATACTGAAAAAAAAAAAAGACTAAAAAGCCTCAACCATTTAGTAAATTGTTGTATATTTATCTAATGAAACATGAACACCATTAAAATGTATAGTCTGAATACTCCATAGTAACCTAGACAATTTTTGTATTAAGTTAAAATTAACCAATAGAATAAAAATTGTATTTGTGATGCTGTGACTAAATAATTTTGTAAGAGTGTAGACAAAGTGAAAGAGTTTATTCAAATCATTTATCAGAATAGCAAAATTTTGGATTGATATCTTCCATTTTATTTTTGTTTTATTAATGGTATGCATTACATCATTCACTTATTCAAAATTGTTTTTTATTTGTTGCAAATAATTGTTGGGTATGTACTTTATCCTAGCTTCTTTTGGGGGCATTTTTGGAGGGCATTGAAGATACAGCATGTGAAAAGACAAACGTACTGCCTTAATATAACTTACATTCTATTGAGGGAGAGGTACAATAAACAAATATGTAATATAATTTGTTTTTTCTTTTGGGTTTTCTAGAAAGTAGACACAGAAATGGGTGTAGGACTGAAAAGGCTATTGGGGACTAACAGCAGTAAATGGAAGAGGGAGGAAGGAGGATTGGGCATAGGTCAGCCACGATGCTGCACCTGAAAATAAATATCTCTACCCATCCAGGCACTCCAGAACAAAAAGTTCTCTTTAGAAATGGCTAGGTTCTTGTATTGACACATTGCTCAGACATTGGCTGAGGTCATCCAGAGAAAAGTCACCACATGTACTTAAAGCTGAAGCAGGTCTTGAAGGTGTTAATGGCTGGAGGCTGTTAGTTGCACTGCTCCTTAATTCTGGGCAAGGGAAGAGAGGTCTGAGAGGAGCGTTTCTTTGTCTACGTTTTTCAAAAAAAGAAAAAAAGAAAGGATAAGAAGAGAAAGTGATGTGGGAAGTTTATTTAAAATAAGATACTAAGGAAGGCCATTGATGAGCACTTAAGTAAGCAGAGACATGGAAGTTAGCCCCAATCCATTTGGGAACCTGGGATTAGGATATTCCAGGAAGCGAACTAGCATGTGAGATGGCGCTCACATGGGAACAACCCAATGCAGCTGAAGTGAAGGAAGTTAGCAGAAGGAGGTCAGAGATGAGATTGTGAAGGCAGGCTAAGAACATGAGTAGAAACCTAACGGCCATGGTTAGGATATTTTCCTGAATATTAAGGAAGGTTTTGAACAGGAGAGTACCATGACCTGACTTACATTTTTATAAGTCGCAGTGGAGAATTGTGGTTTGAAGTAGGTTGTTAGTGGTGGTAGGTGTTCAAAGAGGTAGGATTCAAGTATTTATTTAAGCCTTGGCTTTCTGAATGTGGGAGATGAGGAAAACAGAGAAGTCAAGGATGACTTCTTGGCGGGTGTGACCTGAGGAAATGTGAATGGAGGAGGAGAATGGGAGAAAGGAGGAGAACGGAAGGTTTAAGGTCCTAATGGGGAAATAGAGTTGTTTTGGATATGTTAAGGTTAAGGTTTGTAGCAGATTTCTAGCTGACAGGTAAACAGGGTAAGAAGAATATCACAAAGCTCTGAGAAGTAGAGTGGAGATGAAATTTGGGAGTCATCAGAGTATAGAGGGAATAATAGCAAGCAGATCGGATGAGATCACTTATGGAAATGAGTGTAAACAGAGAAGCTTACCTCTGATTAAGCCCCAAGGCAGTCCACAATTAGGAGAGAGGAAGAGGAAGAGGCAGCAAAAGAGGTAGAGGTGGAGCTGTCAGATTCATAAGAAGAACAACACAAGGAGATGTGGTGTCCTGGAATGCCAAGTATTTTTTTTTTTTTTTTAAAGGAGGGGTGAGGATTAACTATGTCAAATGCTGCTGAGAGGTCAAGTAAGATGAGGACTGGGTGTGAACTTTTGGAAATGATCCAAGGGAATCAATGGTGACCCTGACAGGAGCAGTTTCATCCAATAGCAGGGAAAGCTGTGTTTGAAAACAAGGTTAAGGAAAAGGGGATTGGAGTTTGAGATAAGAGAAGCTATGGAAATGTGTTTGTGTGTGTGTGAGCGCACGGGCGCACATGTGTGTGTTTACATTTTAACCCTATAAGGAATTTTTTAAAGAGGCCCTATACATTGTGCACTTTGGACTACATTTTCTGTTTTCTTACAGATGAGAGATCTGAAATATAGTTGAGTGAGTTGGTGAGGCCAGTCAAGTTCTACTGTTACAGTTTTAGAATATAGGTAGTGCTAAAATCTTTATAAATAATGTGCTTTGGTAAAAAGATTTGTATGAATTTCTTCTAATGCAAAAGTTTTCACCTTGGATGCCAACAGCTAAATATGTCAATATAAATGATAATATAAGTATTTCTGTTTGGAACATCATTCAATTTGCATTTCTACAATGATAATTAAATCAATGGAGGAAAATTAATTAGTAGTTAAGTTATAATTATTGCTCTGGGCACACACATACTATTATTATTCTATTGTTTCCACACAAATTATCTCACTTAATACTGAAAAATGATCCTGTGTAAGTCCTCTGTAGATGAGAAATCTGAGGCTCTGAGCTTCAGGTGATTTTCTCAAAATCACGTAGCTAGTTTCAGACATGGAAGTTGATTAGGAGTCTGCTGTTGAGCTCTTGCTTACTTTGGTGTGCAGTGCTACTTCTTGATTTCAAACTACCAACCAGCTTAGAAGAGGCAATCATTTAGGCCCTGTGGGACACCAGTCAAACTTTTAAATACTTCAGAATGAATTATAACCCAATAATTAAAGATCTAGGGATTATACATGTAAATTAAGTTTAATTTTTTTCCCCTAGAGAGTGTGCTTTGTTAAATAATTATGACAGTTGACCTAATAAGCAAAACTGAATATTATATTAAAAAATCCTTTTTTTTTGAGTTTTGAGGTTCTGTATATATATTCAAAGTACAGAAATGTACCTGAAATTTTCTTTAAATTTACTTTTCAATTACATTTGAAATACAATGTTATATTAGTTTCAGGTTTATACAGTGATTTGATATTTATATACTTTATGAAGTAGTCAACCTGATAAATCTAGTACACATCTTACAAATCATACCTGACATTTCTTTTGTATTGAAATTCAACTGTATACCTTTTAACATCTTTAAGACCAATATACAATTATGAAATTTAAAAAAATTCTTGATCTTGAAGAATATTTTATAAAGTGAAGGAATAAATTATCATATTTGGTATTGATAAATGAACAATGCAAAGATTAACACTTTCATTTATGACTGTATTTAAAATAATGATCTGTAACTATAGCACTAATTATGAATATAATGTTAAACTGATTATGTATTTCAGAGCTATAGCAACTATTACCTAGGTAACCAAAAAAATATATCTTGAGCTGAATTTATGAAAAGTTTTCTTTTGCAATATGTAAAACGAACACACAGTTTAACGTGACTTGGAATTGTGTATAACAGATTTTTAAATTACATTTTTATATCATTAGAGAAGATAAAGTTATTGCAAAATTTGTTTCAATAAAATATACTAAACAACACCTAGTAATAATTTACACTTTTTTACAGATTTCTTTTATTATTTAAAAATTTTTTAAATTTTATTTTTTAAGTATATTTTATTGATTATATTGTTATAATAGTTCCAATTTTTACCCCTTTGCTCCCCTCCGCCCAGCACGCCCCCTCCCCAACAATCCCCTCCCCAAGTCCATGCCCATGGGTCGTACATACAAGCTCTCCTGCCTCACCCTTTCATATATTATTCTTCTTTTTTTTAAAATAATTAATTAATTAGTTAAATATTTTAACAATAAAAAATAACAATCCCTCCCTCTCAGACTTAAGACCCTTTACAATCTTATAAGGACAATGGACGAAGGTCTCGAGCTCCTCTAGCAGCTTCAAGCTGGACATGGTCGTCGTCCTACCTACCCTTGGGTCAAGAAATCCCTAATAAGAGTGGGGGTGTGGAGGGGAGGGTGACCTTCCCACAAGGGGAAGGATCGTGCAGACTCCAGGTTGGTTGGCTGTCTCTGGACAACGGCATGCTTGGTTTAACAGGCTGGCATCCTTGTTGTATTCTGGGGGCAACGGGGTTAAAGGACATCATTCAATCCGTAACCACTAGATGACAAAAGACAGGTATTAATTTTTCAATGTCCCACATTAGGGAAAAGAAGGGCTTCTTTGGAGGACGGTATGCCAGGTACATCTCACCTGTCCAAAACCCTTTTGCCCATTATACTTAGTTTGGACTGAGGGAAATATTTTAGGTTTCCCCCCTCTCAGGCCTCTGGGCTCTTTCTGTCCAAGCCATTAGGACAGAAAAGAAAAACCAGTTTTAAAGTGAAGCCCACAGACCACCCCGTTCTTCACCAACCCAGCCACTTAGTTCAGCCAAACCATTGAGTCTCAGGAGGCAGCAATGCAGACAGGATTAAGTGAGGCCTATATGTACAGACAATCACTCAGGTAATGAGATCGTAGGCTTATGCCCTTTGAAAACAGAAAACACATGTTCATTTATGTAACATAACCCACATACAAGTCTCTAAATCTGTAGGACTGTCTTATCGGAAAGACATCCAGTTGCAAGGCATTTGACATTCTTCTTGCCTGTAAATTAAACATCTTTGATAATGCCACAGACATAGTTTAACTTTCAAATGAAAACAAATTTTAAATGAAAAGAAACTTTAAAGACAGTTAGCTGCACTACTTTATAGTCTACCACTGGGCATTGTGATCTTCCTTGAATCGTGATTTTTCTCCCTAAGATTGCCCTCCTTGTCATTAAAGGGACTGCATTAAGTTCATTTTTAATTTATCCTGTTCATTTGCATAAACACAACAAGAGCAGCAAATGATCACTTATGATCTTTAGTTCTGCTTTGCTGGAACTTACACAAGGAACATTTAGGGTGACCTTCAGTCTGTCCTTCAGGGCACAGAAGCTGAGCCACATACCTGGCATTCAGCCTTGCCTGTGAACACCTGTCTTTTCCAGGTCCTCTGGTTTTCCATTGTGCCCTAAGGTCCCTTCTAGCCATCTTTCAGGAAAACAACCTTCATTCCTTCCCTGGAAAGATTGCTATGGACCGCTCATCCATCCAAGGTACCAGGCCTTTTATCTCGTGGACTTTTATTACCTTTGAAAGTCAGTCCCAGTTGCTCAGGGCTTTTTGGTAACAACCAAAGCCCAAGCATGTCTCCTTTAGGCATGACATTCCATTCAAAGTCTTAGTTAAAAAAAAAAACAAAAAAACCTCTATTAACAACTGGTCTTATTAGTTTTATGCAAAGAAACTTATGTCATTACTTACTTCTTTAGAATGCCAAACTCTGGAGGGATCAGATAGGGAGAAAGTATATACAGTGTGAAGGAAAATCCTTGTCCTTCTAATATTCACTGAACTTGCATTTCTATTCTTTATATTTTTATTTTTCCCCCCACTAAAAAATTTTCTGTTTGTTTGTTTTTCCATTACAGTTGTCTCACTTTTTTCCCCCCTCTTGCTTCCCTGCACCCTGCCCCCTCTTCTTCCACATTCAGTCTCCACCCAATTGTCCATGTCCATGGGTCATTTATACATGTTCTTTGACTAGACCCTTCCCCTTCTTACCACTTCTCTCCCTCCCATCTCCCCCTTTGTTACTGTTAGTTTATTCCTTGTTTACATACCTCTGGTTCAATTTTGCTCATTTGTTTGTGTTGTTCATTAGTTTCCTATAACAGGTGATAGCATAAGGTAATTTTCTTTTGTTGCCTGGCTTATTGCGCTAAGCATAATTCTGTCTAGTTCCAATCATGTTGTCGCAAATGGTAGAAGTTCCTTCTTTCTTTCAGTACTTATTCATTGTCATTTTCCCCCTTTGTACTCGTGTTCCTCTCTGTCTCTCTCTGTTTCTTCATCTTCTTAAAGCAGACCCTTTAGCATCTCTTGCAATGCTCGTTTGGTGGAGATGTATTCTTTTAACCTTCTTTTGTCTTGGAAACTCCTTATTTCACCTTCCATTTTAAATGAGAGCCTTGCTGGGTAGAGTATTCTTGGTTGTAGGCCTTTGTTTTTCATTACTTGGAATATACTTTGCCATTCCCTTCTGGCTTGTAGTGTTTCTGCTGAGAAATCTGATGATAGCCTTATTGGAGCTCCCTTGTATGTTATTAGTTGTTTCTCTCTTGCTGCTTTTAGGATTCTCTCTGTTTTTGAAGGTTGCTATTTTAATTATGATGTGTCTTGAAGTGGGCCTGTTGGGGTTCATCTTCATTGGGACCCTCTGTGCTTCCTGGACTTGCATGATTCTTTCTCTCCTCATGTTAGGGAAGTTTTCTGTCATTAGTTTTTCAAAGAGGTTTTCTATTCCTTGCTCTTCTTCTTCTCCTTCTGGAATTCCTATGATACGGATATTATTACGTTTCATGTTGTCCTGCAGCTGTCTTAGAGCCTCTTCAGTCTTGTTCAGTCTTTTTTCGTTTCGTTGCACTGTCTGTGAGTTTTTGTCTACATTGTCCTCCAGCTCGCTGATCCGATTTTCTGCTTCCTCTAGCCTGCTTTTAATTCCTTCTACTGTGTTCTTCAATTCAGAGATCGTATTCTTCATTTCCTCCTGGCTCTTATTGATAGCTTCCATGTCCTTTTTGATGCTGGTATAATTCTGAGTAAGTTCCTTATAGTTCTTCTGGAGTTCACTGTAGTTTTTCTGGAGTTCTTTGTAGTTTCCGCTGAGCTCATTGAGCTTCTCCATAATCCATGCTTTCAATTCCATATCTGATAGTTGGCTCCCCTCTATTTCATTTAGCACTCTTTCTGGGGACTCTACCTTTCCTTTTGATGGGGGGTTGTTTCTCTGTCTCCCCTTTTTTGTGACTCCTATTGTTTGTTGGTGCTTCTTAGAATGATCTGCACTTCCTGGGTCTGCCCCTGGTGGCGTCAGATCCTGTACCAGTCTGGGCCTAGGCAGCCTGTTGGAGACTTCCAGGGATCTACTGCCTTTGTCTGTCTCCTTTAGTTGTTAATCTATTCAATCTGTGATTAGCCGTCAGGCTTAAGGACCATGGGTGTGGCAGCTTAATTCCTGCAGGCAGGGCCTTTGCTTCCCCTCAGGCTGACGCCACTTGGCCGGGAATGGTCTGCCTGCAGTGTGGGGATGAGTCAGCACTGGGACCCAGCCGGCCGCTTCCCCAGCTCTCCCCTCAAAGCCACCACACCAAACTCTCCCCAAGCATCTCCAGTCCTCTCTGTTTTCCCTCCGCTTGAGCCCAGGGTAAGTGAGGGCAGAATATTTTCATATTTGATCCACTTAAGAGCTCTTTTTCTCCAGCTGTTTCTCTCCAGCTAGCAAGAAACCCTGTGGCTTTTCGCTTTTCTCAGCTGGATACTATTTTACTTTCCACTCTGCTGCTGAAGGCTGGGAAGCTCAGCTGGGGGTTTAGACCCTGCCCTTCTCAGGGGGAACCCCCGGCTGCTGAGTTGTTTCTCAGTCCCTTCAGCTGCCACCCGTGTGAGCCCAGCCAGCCCTTCTGCGTCTCTGCACCCCCTACAGGTCACGTTGTGATGTAGCGGCCTTTTCTGTCTCTTCGTGGTTATAAGACTTCTCTCCAGCTGGTGTTCGGTTGGTTATTCCAGATGATTTCTCCAAAACTACGTTGTAAATCCAGACTAGTTCTGGGAGGAAGTTAGTGTAGCTTCCACTTACTCCTCTGCCATCTTGTTTCTCTTAAATTTTATTTTTGCCATTACATTTTAGTACCCTTATACTGCCCCCCCCAACAGTCACCACAGTGTTGTCCATTACACGTTTTCCCTTAGAAAATTAAATATTTCCTATACTGTTTTTAGGAAATTCTGAGAATTGTTGTATGAATTATAATTTATATTTAAATTATACCCACTTTTATTCATCGAGAAAAGAAGCACAGAATTTTTTAAAAATTCAATGTAGATACATATACATCTTTAATTCCCATTCATTGTTCTTTTTAATATTTTAGAATAATTTTGTTCCTTGATATTGAGGCAGTCTATTCTTCACCTCCCAACTAGTTCTATTTCCAAGTTAGATGACCAAATTTTCTCATATAATATGGGAGTGGAAGTGATGTGTGCCACTTATGGGCCTAGTCCCAGGTATGTGCCACCACACTCTATTCTGACTGTCAGCCAGATGCACTCTTAATGGGGCAGGGACCCAACCTTAATCATATGATCAAAACAAAGCTCTTAGGAATGGTGCAAGAAGATGAAGGAAGGAACCTCGGTCTTTGAATGGTTGCTTGGACTGCTCCCATCAGACTATCAGATGACAGAGAAACACAGCTTTGTCTAAGCTACCCAGTTATTGTAAATTCTATTTATTACAACAGCCTTGACTAAATAATACATGCTGATTTGACTGGACTCAGTGAGAGGAGGAATAGGTCCAGATGCTTTCTCAGGTTCACAGGTTCAAGTTAGTTCATTTCTACCTGGGTCATATTCTTCCCTGTAATGACATCGGTTCTGGTGATACAATCTTTCTCACACTCCTCTGCAGTTATTTAATCGTTTGGAGCATATGTGGCTCTACCTCTTGTTAATGCTTGCTCTATTTACTTTTGATGTTTCTTATTATAATGTTATTAACATAAAAAAGAGTTGGGCTATTGTTTCACTGGGACAATGAGGAGAAGCATATATACATTGCAATTTTGCTAGAAAGATTTAACCCAATTTGATCACTTTCCTTGTACGTTCTTGGGTACCCTTATTCTTACGGCCCTTACTCTTGTGATTAAAAGAATACAAAGTATTCTATAGTCTACCCGTTTTATCTCCTTTTACATTTTTTGTACCTCTGATGATTTACATAGATACTGATGAAAATACAAAATTAATGACTTTTTAAATGCAATGCATGTAATTTATATTTTTTCTAAAATATTTTATACTATATATCATTTTATATATAATATATTTACTATATATTTTCTATACAATATTTTAAAATATTTTTATGCAATATATTTTTCTTTTAAATTTATTCCTAGTCAGTGCTTCCTCATTCTACAGTGGAATAAACTGAGAGGTAGAAGAAATTTCACACAGCTGCTAGCTAGAGGAAACAGTTCTCAAACTTGGTTCCTCTGACCCCAGGTTCATTTCTGTTTCCTAAATAATAATGGAGTGAGGTTGCAGAATGGACAGTGAAAATAGAAGTACAGTCAAGAGCCTGGGGAAAGAAGGGACATAGAAGGATAGCAAAGAAAAATAAGGATAAAGAAGTTTGTGGTCCTGGCCAGATAGCTAAGTTTGTTAAGAGTATCGTCCCAATGTGCCAAGGTTGTGGGTTCAATTCCTGCTTTGGGGAAAACTGGTATCTGCTGTTCTTTCTCTCTAAAATCATTAAATTATTTTTATAAGTGGGAGGTTTGCTGGCACGTGGGGAAGCTGGTCTTGTTTTAGGTGACTTATGGTTGCATGGTTGAGAGGTTTCATTAGAAGTGACTGTTCTCAGGTATCCTAATATTGGAAGAACCAGATATATTGAGAATTCCTAATAATCTTCAAGGACAAATTATGTATGTCCAGAGTGGATATAAGGATCCTGGTCACAGCTGGGCAGTGTTCTCAGGTGTGTGGTCATGTGTAGTTGGAGGCCTTAATCTAGTACAGGCTCTCTTGACACTAATAAGAATTCCTTTACTGTATCTTGCTAATTTCCAAATGAAAGAATTAAAATAAGGAATCTCTTTTTGGTGACTGGCCATATCTGGCTCTCATTTCCAGCTTAGTTATAGTTACTTATAGCTTTTTCATCTGTTCCTCTTTGACTGATGTCTCTGTATTCTCTCTATGTGGAATTTTTCACATACTGGTTAGAATTGGATGGAATGATAAATGTATACTTTTACATACAGTGCTAGATAAAGTGGTATCAGTGAGGACAGAAAGAAAGACATAGATATGAGAAGCTTTGAAAAATATCAACAGTTAAATCTGAGAAGTCAACTATTTTTTAAAATGGAAAAAATTATTTTGTGTTCTCTTTCAATATCTTATTAATATCTTTATGTACACATTTCAAGAAATGACTACTGGAAATAGTTGGGTTGTTCTACTACTTGTTATGGCTAACATTTATAAACATACCTGCATTAGTTTGTTGGGGGTCCCATAACACAGTACTACAGAAAGAGTGGCTTACACAACAGAAATTTAGCTTTTCAAGTTCTGTAGACTGGAAGTTCAAGATCAAGGTCAGCAGGTTTGCTTTCTTCTGAGGCCTCTCTCCTTGCCTTACAGATGGCTGCCCTCTCACTGTGTCCTCACGTGGCTTTTTCTCTGGACACATGCATCTCTGGCACTTCTCGGCATGCCCAAATTTTCTCTTCTTACAAGGATCCATTCAGGTTGAATCAAGGCCCATCCTAATGACCTTATTTTAACTAAATTAATTCTTTAATGCCTCTATCTCCAATACAGTCATATTCTGTGGATATGGGAGGTAGACCTTCAACATAGGAATTTGGGGAAAGACACAAGTTAGCCCATAACAATAGCTAATATTTAATAAATGGCAATGATGAGTCTGCATTATTCTAAACTCTTCTTATTATGGCTTGTTTAATCTGTGAAACAAACCTATAAGGTAGATACAATTAAAAATTCCATTTCACAGATGTGAAAACTGAGGTTCAGAGAGGTGAAATAACTTTCTCAAACTCACAAAAGTAGTAAGTGGCTAAGTAGTGAACAAATAGGTAGCCCGTTCTCAGAGCTGCTCTCTTGGCCACCATGCCATTTAAGGCTAGTTTATATAAATTCAATGGTGAACACATTAAGAATGGATCCTCAGTTCAGAACAAGACTTCTGTTTTTGCTCTATTACTCCATGCCTTTCTGAAAGCCATTTGATCTCTTTAGATCAACCACAAAGCTCTTTTACAAATAAGAAAGACTACAAAAATGTTAACTGTTACAGTAACTTAATTTGTAGGGGTGTGTTTGTCACATATATTTATGAGCAGCCTCGCTACTGAGCTGAGGAAAGACTGTTAATTTCCAGAGAAAACAGGTTCATGACAGTGTGGAAGAGAGAAGACAATGCAAAGTGTGGCAGTAAAACTTTTGGCTCCTGTATTAAATATTACATGGTACCAAACAACCTCAAGCCTAGTATGTGCATACATTCTAACTTCACAGTTAAGTGAAAGATTTATTATTCCTAAAATATTCAGAGGTGAAAAAGAAAAAAATCAACTCCTGACAGTGGGAAACTGGCTTGATGCAGCTCTAGCCTTCAGAGTTATTTGAAGCTGGCCTGGTAATTACAGCCAGTGTTTCCCTCCTTGGACATAAAAAAATCTCATGAAATATCAACATCAGACAAGGCCACTTCATGATTATGACTGAGAAAAAATAAGGCCACTTCATAAACCACCTCATCAAATATTGACATCAGACAAAGCAACTTCATAGCTTTTTGTTAAAACATTTAATAATTTTTTCAGTTATAGTTGACATACAATATTACATTAATTTCAGGTGAACACCTCAGTGACTGGACTTTATATAACACACTAAGTGATCATCCTGATAAATCTGTGTCTTGGTGTGGTCTTCTTTGGGTTCATCTTGTTTGAGACTCTGAGCTTCCTGGACTTGTATGTTTATTTCCTTTACCACATTAGGGAAGTTTTCCATCATTATTTTTTCAAATAGGCTTTCAATTTTTTGCTCTCTCTCTCTCTTCTCCTTCTAGCACCCCCATGATTCAAATGTTAGTATGCTTGAAGTTGTCCCAGAGGCTATCCTCATTTTTAGACTATTCTCATTATCCTCATTTTAAAAAATTCTTTTAATTTTTTTGCTGTTCTGATTGGGTGTTTTTTTGCTTCTTTATATTCCAAATTGCTGATTTGATTTTCAACTTTAGCTATTCTATTCTTGATTCCCTGTAAATTATTCTACATTTTACTTATTGTATACTTTCTTCATTCCTGACTGGTTCTTTTTCTTTGTGGTATCTATGTTTCTTTTTTTTTTTTTTTATGCTGTTGAATGTCTCACTAAATTCATCTACTCTTCTTTTAAGTTTATTGAGCACCTTTATAATCAGTGTTTTGAACTCTGTGTTTAGTAGATTGCTTGCCTCCATTGAGTTTAGTTATTTTTCTGGAGCTTTGTTCTGTTCTTTCATTTGGGCCATGTTTTTTTGTCTCCTCATTTTAGCAGCCTCCTTATGTTTGTTTCTGTGTATTAAGTAGCACTTCTATATCTTCTGGGCTTGGTAAAGTAGTTTAACATAGTGAGTGTCCTATAGGGTCCTGTGGTACAGTCTCCCTGGTCACCTGAGATGGGCACTTGGGTGCATCCCCTGTGTGGGCCATGTTCACTGTCCTGTTGTTGTTGAGCCTTGAGTACTCTCAATGGAAGGGACTTACCCCTATGTCAATGGGCTGCAAGGACTGGCTGTGATGACTGTGGAGACCAACTGTGCATGGACCCACCCCATGGAACAGGACTTATTTCAGTGGGGCCCTGGTGCCACTGAGTCTGCCCCTTGAATGTGCTGCTTGTGGAGGTGGTTCTAGATGTACTTACCATGCTGGTTGCATAGTTTTCGAGGTATATGGTCTGAAGCTGTTCACTGGGTGCACTGGCTCTGGGGCCTCCTGGGAGGTGCAGCCTAAGGTCAGCCACTACCTTTGTTCTGCCCAGAGCTGACAAGCATGAGTTACAAAGTAACCTGCAGATGGCTGCTACTTCTGCTGGGCTTGGAAGTGCCCATGAGAGGCCAAGCTCTGAACCAAGCCATGTTGCCTATAGTGTTAGGTCTGGGGCCACTTAGCAAGAAGCATGGGGCTTGCCGAGGCCAGATGCTGCTTGTTTGAAAGATTTTAGGAAAGTAGAGGCATGAGCTAAAACAGGCCATTTATATGGAAAAGTCATTTGGGAACAGATTAGGGAACAATGGCCTCTGCCAACACTTTTTTTCTAGGAGAAAGCTGCATCTCCAGGTTTTGTCATGATGCCAGACAATTTAATTCCTCCCCATATGTCCCTAGTGCATTTTGATCTGTACCCCAGCACTTGAACTCAGAGGGAGTGAGTCTGAGTAAGTCTGTATGTGGGCCCTTTAAGAAGAACTGCCTGGGACTTCAGAAGCCCTCAGGCTCACTCAGCCGCAATCTCCACTGATTTTTATAGCCAGAAGTTATGGGGATTTTTCTTCTTCACACTGGAACCCTGGGCTGGGGGACCTGATGTGGAGCTGGGACCCCTAGCTCCACAGAGGGTATCTTCGCAGCAGAGATATCCTCCTGATTTATATCTATCATACATGGGTGTGGGACCAGCCTGTTGTGCATCTTTGCCCTTCCTACCAGTCTCAATGTTGCTTCTTTTTTATATATCCATACTTGTACAATTTCTGTTCAGCTAGATTACAGGCAGTACAACTACAGTTGTTCTGTAGTTGTAATTTTGATGTGGTGTGGGAGAATTCTAGTACTGTATTTACTTACACTGCCATCTTGACCAGAAGCCCCTACTCTGTAGTCTTTTAAGAATATACAAAAACAAGGGACAGAAAATCCCGACAGAAAATCCGGAGCCGGAGTCCCTAAGGCGGTTTGACGTTGTAGTCAACACCGGCAACTCCTGCGGTGCACCTGAAGCCAAGCTGTATTGACTCCGTCTTTCCCTTGGACCCTTCAGCTGCGAAGAGAGGGGGGGTCTGCTGCATGGGCAACAGCAGACCCTCCATATCACCCTGCCCAGGCTCTGTAGCTTCAGCTTCACTGGAGAGGACACTCCAGCGTCATCACAAGATGTCGATTCAACACGGGAGGAGACAGATAGCGTGTCACTCCCGAGTTGGACTGCACAGCCATTCTCGGCGGTGCAGATAGACTCTTAAGAAGCTACACCATCGTCTCTCGAGACGGACAGCTGCTGACGATGACGACAAAAACAAGGTCACTTCCACAAAAATAATACATGCCCTCTCTGGGCTGAAATGAGCACCTTCTAGTTCATTACCAATTAAAGCTCTTGCCTGCAATCTCTATCAGTAATTTTTACCCTTTTTTTTTTTTTTATCTCATGGCTCACATAGACTAATTACTAAAATTCTGCAGCACACCAAAAATATATCATACTTTTTGCCTATCTGACAAAAAAATAGGTATAATTTTGACTCATTCATACCAGATAGCTATTGTTGTGTTAGTTACTGTCATTTTTTTTTTTAATTGACAATCTAAGGAAAAAGAGGTCAGTTCCCCTGACTAAATAGTCAGGTAATGCATGTTTTAAAAATTCTTGTGGCATGGTGGTTGAAAAATGGTGACCTACATAGATGAGGTTTGTTGAGATACCCAACACAGAATTATCCCTGCTTTCTAACAGCATCTAGAGTGAACCCCTGCTTTCTTACTAATTTCTCCTTGAAAGCTCTAAACCAAAGCCCCAATCTTCTAATAGGTTCTTTCTAATACCCTCTACTAAGATGGCCCACAATTCCCCTGTGTCTTTTCCCTCACTTCTGTGAGTGATAAACTCAACTTATTCAATAGCAGGTGTGTTTTTGGTGGTCTTCAGGTGAAAGGCATCAACAAAGGCAGTGTAACTGCCCAACCAGATTTTTGAAAAACAATCTCATTTGTACTATTTTTTTCCTAAGTGAGAAAAACGTAAAAACATCTTCTTGGTACATAAATCTTTGGGTATTTTAGGGATAAAGACCATCCAAAGTTGAGACTTGTAAATATTTCTGTAGAAGAGAAAAAAATTCTTCTGTTTGAACACCTCTGTTTTAATTTTGCCTTTACACATCACATAGACTCTGTTCATATATATTTCTAGTGTATCTTTAATTTTTGCTTGCCTGAAAGTGTGAGGTTGTGAATTTCATGTATTCCATTTTGTTACAATGATTGCCCCACATGGTTTAATACAAACCTCTAGTTCTGTATATTCTTATATTCTTCCCACTCACAACGGAAAAAGAAAAAGATTGTTATACTGGTGTTTGCTGCCTGCCCAATTTAGTTGCTAACTGTCCACCCACTGTTCTTTTCTTTGTGCCTTATGCCTATGCTGCAGTTTGAGTGATCAAATTAAATGGTAGGCCTAATTAACTGTGAGAATTTTTCAAGCTTCTGACTGAAAAATCTGCTTCTTCTGGACCCTTTCTTTCTCCTTGCAGAAAAACCACTTTATATTTTCAGCTTATTATTGTCTGATAACTTATACAGTATTTGCCTCACACATTCAACTAATTTTTTTTCTAACACCTTAATTCATCTGCCTAAATTCTCTGCCTTGCAATCCTCTTTCTCTCACTATGGTTGCATAGCAACCTCTGCAAGTTGTGAACAACAAAATGACTTGTTATTGGATGCTAGGAAAAAGCTTTTCAAATGTATTTGAGCTAGGAGTTCCATAAGTAAATTTTTTCTCTTATACTTTGGCAGAAGTACATAAAAAAAGGGACAATTGGAAACTGTGATTAATCAGAGAAAAAAAGAATGATTAGACACCAAAGAGAAATGTTTAGACAGGTTGACAAGTCAAATGGTGTAATGGATTAAAATATTTTTGTCCTTTGTTGAAACACGAGTTTCACTGTTCAACTTGCATTTCAAATGGTGTGAGTATAGAGATTTATGTTTCAACATAATTAGACTCATTTATGAATACACTGAAACAACAATCTTACTACATATGATGACAAGTGCTGGAGGTAGAGACGTATCAGATACAAACGCTAGTGTTAAGTATGTAATTTCATAAAATAGATTAAGTTCTATTTTTCATGAGAGTTGATAATCTTTCTGGATTTTGGTATAGGCTTTGGATCTGACTAGAAGTACAGAGGTCAGATGGGCTAGTGCCTGAGGACCCTACTCCTTTACTACAAGGACAGTTTAAGCTTTCTGAATAGAGTCTGTGGTTTTGCTGTGGGACCTCTAATCTGGAGGAATCCCGATTGAAAAGATGCACATTATTTTCTCTTTATTCAGTGCGTTACTATTTATAGAATTTGTAATTTGGACTATCCAACTTTATATCCACCATCTGCTAATGTACAGTACCTAATTAAAATATATGTACACGTAGAAAACTTCCTACTCCTCAATGTAGCACACAAGTGAGGGTTTTCTGGTGCATTCTTTTCCTCTGGTTGCAATATATTATACCTTTTAAAGTTATTCTCTAATATCTTATTCCTCTGGTATTTATTTAAATACTCACCTGAGGATATATTTATTGATTTTAGAGAGGGTAGAAGGCAAGAGAGAGAGACAGAAAGACAGACATCGATCAGTTGCCTCCTGTACATACCCTTACTGGGGAATGAACTTGGAACGTAAGTGTGTGCCCTGACTAGGAAATGAACCTACTACATTTGGTATATGGGACAATACTCCAACCAACTGAACACCTGGCCAAGGCTCCTCTAATATTTTTTAAAGCACCTGCTTTCTGTCTGAGCTGCCTTTTTGTCTGTCTAGCTAGCTTCCATTTGCTAAAAACTTAGTGGACAAAATAGCTATTTTTATCCTATCTGAATTTATATCATGCCCATGAAAATTGTGTTTCAGAAAGTTGTTCTGGTGTTAATGGACAACTATTAATGTCCGAGGCTGCACTGTTGGTGCAATCTGTGTTTTACATTTTGTATTCAGAAAGATTCAAGAGCAATACTTTATTGACTCTGGATATGTTGCCTGTAATAAAGTTGTATAGGTAATTTTATATGACAACATGACTGGGTAACAGGATACACAGATAGCTTGAAGAACATTATTTCTGGGTGTGTCTGTGAGGGGCTTTGTGGAAGAGATTAGCATTTGAATTGGTTAATTGAGTAAAACACATGGCCTTTCCCAATGTGGATGCACATCAACCGATCAGCTGAAGTCCTGAATTGAATAAAAAAGGCATAAGGAGGTTGAAATCAGTCTTTCTCTGTATGACTGATGGCACTGGAACAACACTCTTCTACTCTTGGTGCTCCTGGTTTTCAGGCCTTCAGACTCTCAGGCTATCAGGCCTTTGAACTATACATACCACTGGCCTTCTTGGGTCTCCAGCTTGTACAGAGCTGATTGTGGCACTTCTTAGCCTCCATTGGTTCTGTTTTTTGGAGAACTCTTCACAAATATAAAACTCTAGGATCAAGACCATATACAAATCAATCATCTAATGGAGGGAAAGCATTACTAATATTTATTGAGCACCTACTATGTGTCAATGTCTATCATATACTACTGTCAATGCATACAGCAATAAGGTGGGTATTACTGTATGGCTGTTAACTGATGAGATAATCACATACTTACTTACTTACTGTTGTGATATTATTTGAATATAGGCCCACCTCACACACACCCCTTTCTATTATGTTCTCTTATTCTGAAATGCTCTTCAATAACATCATATTTCTCTTATGTCATTTCGTTTGTTGCTCAAATGTCACTTCCTCAGATAGACATTTTCATTTTGGGGCTAAATTATTTACATTTCCTTAACATAATTTAATTAAACTTTAATTTTCTTTAACTGTTTATTACTATCTGATGCTATGTTCTATGTTTATTTGCATGCTTCCAGGCTACCTCTTCAGAAGAAAGAAAAGTCGGTGAGGACAAGATACTGTTTTAATTATCTTTCTAAACCCCAATTCCCAACAGCTGGTAGAGGCTCAATAAATATCTGTTGAATGAATGAATCAATCAATGTATTCAAAGATTTACCAATTCTGGAAATTCATTTAAATTGCCTCCAGTGGGGAAAATGATACAAATTACTTCTCTTTACATATCTCCCTCCATAAAATACTCTGTATTCATTAAAATAATGCCTCTGAAGGGAATTTTGAAATATAAAGACACTAAAATGGACTCATTTTGATTATATTTTCAAGCAGTATTAAATTGGAGCTTCAAATGTTATGTTATTATAAGTTGCTGAAATAGAACAAAATATTTTCAAATGCAACAGACTAACATTATTAATCATACATTTGCATTACATACTACACTCCTTGACCATAGCATGGTTGCATTTTGTTATACAGAGGTGAGAGCTTTTGAGTATAGCTCAGCAGTGGTTATCCTGGGAAAACTAGTATTTGGGTTGAAGGGAATGTTAAATATCCAGATTTTCCAACCATGGGATTTGAAAGGAAAAGTGTGCTTTCTCTTCTTCTTCTCCTTCATATTTTTCCACATTTTCCTCAACCTCCTCAACCTCCTTGTCCTCTTCCCCTCTTCTATGAGTCTTCATTCTTCTATTCTCTTTCTCCTCTTCTTTAATCATTTTATGAAGAAATCACACAAAATCAATGGAACTATGGAGCTAGCTTTTCCAGAAAAAAGCAATAGAAAACAACACTTAAAAATAGTGTTGCTGTTCAAGAAATTAGTGCTGCTATTCATAGAAAAACATTCTTTTGTAATTTTAATACTTCTATAAATTGAGAAGAGAAATGACAAATGTTACGTAAATATGTGAACAGATAAGCAAGACTTGTCCAGACAGGACAGTTGGTACTCTAGCTTACTTTTAATGTGTTCAACTTACAAGAAGAGGACCAGTGAAGAAAGTGTTCTAGATGTAACTGTTTTAATGACATATTTCTTTAGCTTATTTATTAATTTCCTAGTTACACAAATTAAATAATTTTAGCTCTTTCTTTTTCAAAATTTGTGAAAAGGTTATAATGGATTAGTGAAATAAGATAGGTCAGGTGAGTTAGAAATTAGGTAATGCTCATATTAAAATACGATATATGGCTTTGAATCGGTGCCTATAGCATACAGTCACATTTGTTTCAGAAAAAAATCTCATGTGTTACTTAGCATGAGATGATATTTATTTATTTATTCCCCATTTTCATGTATTAAGGTACATCTCCAAATATCATAGCAATAATCTTTCAAAATGTTATATCTATATCTATCTATCTATATCTATATCTATATCTATATCAATCTACCTGTCTATCTATCTATATCTGTCTGTTGTCTGGGAATTCTGCATGTATATATTTTTAAACTACCACCATTGCCCTTAATAATGTGGAAAGTTCTGTGGCAGGGAAAGGGGGATGGGAGTGAATTGTGACTTTTTAAAACCACATAAATCCTCTGTACATGTCTAGAGCACAGCAGAGGGAAGGCATACAGGGTAGCGACAGGCTGGGGTCAGCCCTATTTGTAGAGAATATTGTAGTATTCAAGGTGGTAGAGAAGGAAACTTGGGCTCAGAGACCTCAGAGATGTGCGGGTTGTTGGTACCCCCTTGCCATGTTCTCTGTCCTCTATCAGGATAGAGACACTGACAGCCTGGGTTAGCATAATTATGTGAATGTGGTCACTCTCCTTGCATGTGGGCTCCACTTCCTAATGGCAGAACTCCTTTACAGTCAGTTCACCCTTGATGAAGTTCTGAAAGAACATGCAGTCATGCGGCAAGTAGTCTGAGGTGAGCAGCTGTGGGTAGACCACCAGGTCATCTCAGGTGCTCTGGTCATTGAAGGAGGCCAGTAGCTTCACTACTGAAGTCTGTTTCTCCACTTGCTCAATCAGGTTCATGGAAGTGATATGGAAATTCTTAACTGTGAACATGATGAAGCCATGAGATACAGGTCCTCTTTTCTCTTGGGAGACAGTCTTGAACTGTGGCAATTATGGAATAATTGGGAAGGTGTCAAAATAAATATAGGGGTTGTCCAGTTTGGTGGCAAATAATTGTTCATACCAGTCTCTTATGATCCTTTGCACATCTGTGGTATGAGCGGTAACATCTCTCATTTATGCTTTTATTTATTTGACTCTGTCTCTCTCTCTCTCTTTCTCTCTTTCTCTCATCTAGCCAAAGGTTTATCAAATTTGTTTAGCTTTTCATGAACCAGAATTTAGTTTCATTGATATTTTCCATTTTTTAAGTCTCTATTTTATTTATTTCTGCTCTAATCTTTGTTTTCATTCCTTTTACTAACTTTGAGATTTGTTTGTTCTTTTTATAGTTCCCTGAGGTGTAAAGTTAGATTGTTATTTGAGACTATTTTGGTTTCCTGAGGTAGGCATTTATTGCTATGAACTTCCCTCTTAGAACTGCTTTTGCTGCATCCCATAAAGTTTTGTATATTATATTTCCATTTTTGTTTGTCTCAAGGTACTTTTAATTTCATTTTTGACTCATTGGTTGTTAAGTAGCATATTGTTTAACCTCCACATATTTGTGAATTTTCTAGTTTTTTTCATATAATTAATTTCTAATTTTAAACTACATAAAAAAGATGTTTGATATGATTTTACTCTTTTAAAATTTATTAGTTCTTGTTTTGTGGCCTAACATATGATCTATCTTGGACTATGTTTCATGTGCACTTAAGAAGAATATATATTTTGTTGCTTTTGAGTGACATGTTTATATATATATTAAATTCACCTGACCTAACATGTTAAGGCCAATCTTTGCTTATTGATTTCCTGTCTGAATGATATATCCACTGATATAAGTGGGGTTATTAGTCTCCTATTATTAATGTATTTCTGTGTAGTTCTATTAGATTTGTCATATTTGATTTATATGTTTCGATGCTCCTTTTTTGTGTGCATAAATAGTGACCCATTTATCATTATGTAATAACCTTATTTATCTCTTATTACAGTCTTGTTTTAAAGTCTATTTTGTCTGAAATAAGTATAGCCACTTCAGCTTTCTTTTGGTTTCCATTTGCATAAAATATTTTTTTATTCCTTTACTTTTAGTCTCCATGTGTCTTTAACATTTAAAATGAGGTTTTTGTAGGCAGTATTGAGATGAGTCTTGTTTTGTTTTGTTTTTTAAATTAGTTCAGGCACTGTATGCCTTTCGATCAGAGAATTTATTTACAGTTAAGTGATTACTAATATGTGTGTGCTTATTGCCATTTTGCTAATTGTTTTCTGGCTGTTATAGTAGTTCCTCTCAGTTTCTTCTCTTGCTCTCTTCCTTTGCGGTTTGATGACTTTCTTTAATAGTATGTTGATATTTCTTTTTTTGTGCGTGTGTGTGTATTTACTATAGTTTTTTGCTTTAATGCTTAGCATGAGGCTTGCATATAACAACTTATCTCTATAACAGTTTATTTTAAGTTGATGCCAATTTTAGGTTTGTCCCATTGTGAAGTGTAACATTATTATTCTCTCCCTCCAAATTTTATGTTTTTGATGTCATACTTTACATCTTTTTATCTTGCATATTCCTCAACTGATTGTTGTAATCATAGTTATTTTCACAACGTTTGTGTTTCTTAATCTTCATTCTAACTTTATAAGTAATAAATTTACTACCTATATAATTACCAGCCCTGGCTGGTTTAGCTCAGTGGATTGAGCGTCGGCCTGCGAGCTAAGTGTTGCTGGTTGGATCTTCCAGTCAGGGCACATCAGAGAAGGAAAACTCTGACTCCAAAAAACCTCCGCTGCCTTGCGGCATACCTCTTCAGGGGAAAGGCTAAGGGAGTAAACCCCAACAGAAAATCCGGAGCCGGAGTCCCTAAGGTGGTTTGATGTTGTGGTCAACACCGGCAACTCCTGTGGCGCACCTGAAGCCAAGCTGTATCGACTCCGTCTTTCCCTTGGACCCTTCAGCTGCGAAGAGAGGGGGGGTCTGCTGCATGGGCAACAGCAGACCCTCCATATTACCCTGCCCAGGCTCTGTAGCTTCAGCGTCATCGCAAGATGTCGATTCAACATGGGAGGAGACAGATACCATGTCACTCCCGAGTCGGACTGCACAGCCATTCTCGGCGGTGCAGATGGACTCTTAAGAAGCTACACCATCGTCTCTCGAGACGGACGGCTGCCGATGACGACGATATAATTACCTTTCCAGTGAGATTAATTGTTTTCAGGTGTTATCTTGTTATTAATTAGTAACCTTTCTTTTCAGCTTAAAGAAGTTACTTTAACATTTCTTGTAAGGCTAGTTTAGTGGTGATGGATTCTTTTAGCTTTTGCTTATCTGGAAAATTCTTCTGAATGATAACATTTCCAGGTAAAGTAGTATTGGTTGAAAATGTTTTTCTTTCAGCATTTTGAATACATGGTGCCACTCTCTTCTGGACTGAAAAGTTTCTGCTGAAAGTTTTCTTCTAATATTATGGGGTTCCCTTGTACGTGACAAGTTTTTCTCTTGCTGCTTTCAATGTTTTGTCCTTGTTTTTAACTTTTGACATTTTAATTAATGTGTATTGGTGTAAATATCTTTGAGTTCATCTTATCTGGAACTTTCTGGGCTTCCTATATTTGGATTTCATTTTCTTCCTCAAGATAGGGAAGTTTTCAGCCATTATTTCTTCAAATAAGATTATTTATCTTTCTCTCTCTTTTCTCCTTCTGGAAGTCCTATGATGTAAATGTCAGTTTTTTTGATATTGTCCCATGAGTTCCTTCAGTTATATTCACTTTTTTAGTTCTCCTTCTTCTTCTTTTTTTAATTTTTTAATTTTTTTATTTTATGCTGCTCTAATTATGTGATCTTCATTGTCTTGTCTTTGAGTTGACTCATTCTTTATCTGGCTTTTTCTAGTCTGATGTTGAATCCCTTTAGTATATTTTACATTTAAGTCATTGTTTTCTTCAGTTCTCTCACTTCTTTTTGATACTTACTTATGTTTTGCATCTTTATTAAAGTTCTCACTTTGTCCATTTATTCTCCCCAGTTTGATGAGCATTTTTATGACCATTACTTCAAACTCCTTATGTCTGTTTAATTAAGATTTTTTCCTGAGGTTTATCTTATTATTTCATTAGGGATCAATTCCTTCATTTCTTCATCTTGCTTGATTCTCTGTGCTAGTTTCTATACAGTAGATGGAACAACCACCTGTACCAGTCTTGAAGGAGTATAAGTGGTGGACCTTGTTATTTAATACTGACCCACTCTTGGTTGTCTCTCAACACTTCGTGCTTGTACAAGCAGCCTTTTAAAATTTTATTTTATTTATTTAAAAAATATATTTTATTTATTTACTTTTTAGATACAGGGAAAGGGAGGGAGAAAGAGAGACATCGATGTTCAGTTGCCTTTCTCATGCCCCCAACTGGAGACCTGGCCTGCAACCCAGGCATGTGCCCTGACTGGGAATAGACCTGGTGATCCTTTGGTTCACAACCTGGTACTCAATCCATTGAGCCACACCAGCCAGGGTAGCCTTTTAAAATTGTAATAGATCCTAGTAGTTTAGGGTGTGCAAAGACCTATCAATGTCCCAAAAGGAAGGATTTTATCACTCAGATTCAGGCTGACTATAAGCCAGACCCTCAGGCAGCAGCCTTTGAAAATATGCAAAAATATACTGTCCTGTCGTACCATGAGAGTAAATTCCACTGGCCACCAGAGCCAGATAGGTGATCTCTAAGTGTTCTCTGGATGGCAGCCATAATAATCAGGGATCCAGACAACTGTACAAGCTCTTTTCTGGTAGATACTGGCTTGAAACTTTTTAGACACTTCTCTCTGAATTTCTGATTATTAGCCTAAAGACTGCTCTGATGGTTCAAGAGCTAGTTATCAGTTCAGGATAGCCAAAAAATCTAACCAAACAAACAAAAACCCTCTGCAAAAGTAAAGAAGAAAACTACTTAAGAAACTGCTGTCACTCAGGGAAGAGAAGTGGCTATCTGAATCCTTTTGTTGGTGAGCCAGGAATCCCTTGCTTCAAAGGGAGCTGACTCGGAGTATGACATGACTTTTCTTCTGATGGAAGCAGCTTCAGAGAAGATCTTTTATCCTAGACTTGAGAAGAAATGAACATATACAGAAACTAGAAGTTAGATGTTCTGACTATGCTGACCAGCTCCAAAACTGGAAGAAGATAAAAGGGAAGTCTAAAATTATATTAGAAAAATACCAGGATTCTTCCATGTGGAAATTTAAAGAGCAGAATGAGATACTCCAAGACATTGGAGCCAAAATGACAAGAGAGTTAGCTTTGGCATTAACCAGAAAAAAACCAGGAATGATCAGAAAAAATGGATCAGCTCAAAAAGAAGAAAAGTTTTTTCACAGCCTAAGGGACTCCATTTAAAAGGTGATATAGAAAAATCCTAAACTCACCTCCTCTCATAAATACAAGTCTATAACTGCATATGGAACAATTTTCTCTTGAAACCCCCTTGAAGTCTGGCTGAGTGATGACTACACACTGAAGTGGGTAGGAGAGGTCGAGACACAACCTTGCCATAAACCTCACTCCCATCATTCTTGCTACAACCCACAACCAGGAGGGAACTGGAAACCCAGAGCTTCTCCCTGAGGAGAAAAGTGTTTGAATGCAGCTCTAGGCAACCCCATCTCTTAAGGCCTGGGTTTGCTTTATTTTTTTAATAAGAAAATGTAAATTTTGTTTAATAAATTCTAGAGACAAGAACCACCTAGAGAAGCTTTCCAGTTGAAATTAGTTACAGTGATGGTATGACTATAGACAAACCATCTCCATGGCAATTTAAACAGCTTTGGGCATGAGTGGTGGAAATAAATAACTTAAATCCAATATAGGTGTGAAAATAAATCACCACATACTCTGGTATATTCAGTGTGATGGAACAGTAGTTTGTTTTTCACTTTGCAACAACTTTGGGTTCCAGAAGGGCATACTGACCAAAAGTAAGCAGAATAGAGCTCCAAATTGCAGCCAGACTGATCTTTGAAAATATAAATTTATTAATGTCACCACTTTGAATAAAACCTTTTATCTATTCCTATTGTGTTCAGACAGACCAAAATTTTTGTCCTGAAATATAAGGCTCTTTGTGGTCTTAACCGACTTTCTTTTCCAGGCTGTATCTCAATTGCTCTTTCTCCTCTGTTCCAATAACACTGAAAATTTTTTATTTGATGAAAGGAGCTGCATCTCCTCCACTACAAGCTCTTCTTGCTGTTTGGAGAAAATAGTGAGAGGAGGAAAATAAAGTCTTATGGTTTAATTATCATTGGCATCAAATACTATTCCCTCAGAGGTAAATATTTATCTTCTTTATCAATTTCCTTAAAGTATGTGATAAAAGAGAGATGAGAGGTCATTACAATACTTCATACTTCCAAGTTGGGAAACTTACGTAATGAGAAATTTTTTTTCATACCTTATCAGACTGAAGGTCATCTTATTCTAGTCTTGCACTAATCGGTGAGAAAAATAATACTTGTATTGTGAATGCATGATATTAAGAACATAGGTGATTTGTTTTATTTAGGTCGTGTATGTGTGTGCATGGATATTTTTTAGTGAGCTGGTACATGGCTCACTAATTTATCAAACACATCTATACACCTACCACTATTTTATGAACTAGAAATGATCTTTTCTAAGCAGTCAGTGTCGTAAAACTAAGAAAACTCAGTAAAAGAGGAGAAAGATAACAAAGGAGAATAATTGGAAAGACAGCTTGAAAATTCTGCATAGAATGTTATACATCTCTTAAACAAATCTACATTATTATCTATGAAAACTGAAATTCAGTCTGGATTTGTTAATGTTGCTGTATTTGGATATTGATACAGAATATTTTGCTACAGTGAACCAAGAAACAGTTATATACACTAAGAAAATAAGGAGGAAGTATAATTGTGTACTGATATCTAGGTGGGAATAGAAAAATGCTCTGGATTTAGAAATAGCTACAGACAGAATAAAAATGATGACTTGGACATGTGATGAGCTCTCTGACTACCAATTTATGATAAAAACCCCAGCTGTACTGAAAATTGACTATAGTGATACAATACAGTGCACATGGAAAACATTTTCAATTTTAGAAAAAAGTGATTGGATAATTCCAATTAATTGTCTAGAGCTATATTTGTGATTCCTACACAATTATTTTAAGTCTACAATATATATATAAATTTAACAGAAAATTTTATTTGTTGTTATTAATTTTTTTCTTTTAAAGCCAACAAACATCCAAATATTAATTAGGGGATGATAAGTAAATATTTCTTGTTTTGCATACAGATGTATCCTAAAAATAAAGCTGGTAATGTTTGATTTGGTTGCTATAACATTTTGGTTGTTTATTGTGTAGTTATTGTAAGTCTTCAGACATTTTGCTAATATTTGTCAGTATTTTTGTATGTGAAGATTTATGAATTTTTTTCAAAAATAATGTCTAATATAGTGGTATAGAAGTAGGAAAAAGTGGGGGTACTATATGTTATAGCTCTAAGGAGATCTCAAATATAAAATTATGACATTGATGTAAACAAATGATATTAATATGATACTTACTAAGAATTTATTTACCAAGCCAACCAAGTAAGATTGAAATATTAGGCATGTAAAAAAAAAGTATAAGCAATCTAATCAGACTTAATATGGTAGAAACCTGGTATAATCTTGATACAAAGTCAGATTAAAATAACCAATTTTTAATTATTTCCTATGGGACTTGCATATAACTAAAGGGAGCAGCTGCTATATTTCATTATTGTAAAGGAGCCCATAGCATGGACTCCAGTTCAGGATGATTTTATCTGGGGCAAATAACTTGTCTTCTGTATGCCTCAGTATCAGATTTACAGGGTTGCAATGGAGATTAGATGACAATATATTTAAAGATCCTGGCACCAACCAAGCATAGAGTAAATTGTTCTGAAATTTTATCAGTCCTGTTACTAGTGCTACCACTATTAATATTTATAATCTTTAAAGTTATAATATTTATAATATATGAAGAATTATGGATAATATGTAGAAGTCCAAAGAAAGTTTTAATATTCAAAAAGATGAAGAAAATAGAATTCATAGGTGCAGTTTTGAGACCTTAGTATTTGATGTTGATTCGTTACCAAATAAAAAAATAATAAATAATTTAAATTAGTGGTTTGTTGTGAGCAGCTAGAAAAGAAAGTGGCCATCAGGAGACAAGTGGATTCATTCTGAACAATCATGTCAGCCTAAATAAATTTCTTGTGACAGAAGTACTAAGCTGATAACCTAACTCCCTGGATATCATTAGGTATAGTGTTCCTGAACTTTAATAAGTAAGTAAACAAGCTCTTCCATCTTGTGATAAGATAGGGAAAAGGACAGATGCTTGAAGAGTTAATTAGAGAAAGAATCAATCTTGTTACTCTAAACAAAGGTCCAGATTAACGAATTAACGTAAACATAAAAGACAATTTCTAACAGTATGTTTCAGGGTCTAGCTTCGGCTGTCCCCTGTGGAATGTATTTTATCAATTAATGTATTGAATAATAATAATATTATTAAATAGTATTAAAAACTTTAGAATACTTCATTTCTACCTACAGTCAACCTCCTCCTTTTTCTTCTAATAAAAGTCCAATTTTCTTTATCAACTGTCTTTATAAAAGTCATGTACATTAGGGGAGAAAGATCATCCCCATCCCTAGAATTATGACTGATTTAACAATCGTTGTGCCTCTACAACATTTTGCCAATGATTGGTTTGGAAATAGGCACAAGAGAGTATTTTTACCTATAAGGAAAGTTGGCTTGGAAAGTTTCTGAGAGACAAAAGAAAGAATGTTTTGTAAGGTCTGGACCTTATCATAAAGAAAACATGGCTTAAGATGCTAATGTCATCTAGAGACCATGGAGGTAAAAAGCCAACATGCCTAAGTTTAGCATGGGAGACAAAGAAAGGCTCCAATTGTGGATAATGTTCCTGAATCACTGAATAAAGTAATTGCTGGACACATGTGAAGTAAAACACACCTCCTGAGACAGCTTAGACAAGGTTTACCTGGCCTGTACCTTGCAACATAAAACATTTGAATGAATGAATCTTGTGTTCCAGGTGCTGTGCTACATGTCTTAAGCCCACAATCCCATTTACTCATCTCAATAACGCTATGTATCTACATTTAACAAAGAAGTAAATTGAGGCTCAGAGAGGTGAAGTGACTTGCACAAATCTTACTGCTAGAAACTGTGGAGTTGAGATATATGCTTAGGTGTCCTTGACTTTAGCTATTATAATACACAATTTTCCCAATTAATATGTGAAAAAATAATTATAAAGTTTTCAGGAGGATAGGAAATATGTTGAATGGCAAATTAAGATCCCAAGGACATTGAAGAATAGGCTGAGTGCCAAAGCTGCTTTTGCCTGGGCGCATTTTGCTGAACTAGGCAATCTTGAGTTTGAGATCTGATGACTATGTGAGGAACTGTGTGTGAAGTCAAAGCTTAGCATATAATAAAAATGGGGGAGGTTAATTCAGGGATTCTGTCTTCCCAAAGGACTACAACTTCAAAGTAACTGTGAACTAAAAGCTAAACCTGTCTCTACCCACTCTCTCATTCTCAGTATCTTAAAAAAGGGTTTCTCTGCAACTTAGCAGAGCAAAAGGGGAGAAATAAAGTCTTTCAGAAACTGTTGCCATATGTGTGATTTTGAACAGAATCTCTTTTGCTTGGAGAGTAAAAACAACAACTACAAAATAATCCTCCAACCATAAATAGTTTACCATGCCAATATTAGTCATAAGAAAACAGATACAGTTCTATTGCTATCAGAAAAAATTGACTCTAGTGTATAAAAGGATTGCTAGAGATATAACCAGTAACTTCACAGAGCTAAAAATTCAATTCCTGAGAAAGATACAGAAATCATATATGGATACCTAACAGCACGGTTTCAAAATATACAAAAGAATTTTTAGAACTACCATAATAAATAAATCTTTAGTCACGGTGGTAGTTTTTAGCAGACATCTCTCATTAATTGATAGAATAAACAGACCAAAAAATAAGTATGATATGAACAATACCATGATCATTATTGACCTATTAGACTCCCAAACTCAAGAATACATACACTTTTTAAGCATGGTTGGAAAACTGTTTAAAAATTGAATATGTTCTATAAATAAAGTTTAAAATTTTTTTAAAAACTAATATGCTGCACATGTTCTCTTACCAAAGTGCATTTAACTATAGAAAGAAAAAAATTAACAATAAAATCCCATATAATAGGAAATTAGGAGATACAATTTTATAATCTCTAATTCACAGTTCAAATAAAAAATCATAAACTGAAATTATGATTAGAAATTAGAGAAATTTAGAGGATATTTTTAACTTAATAATGCTAATATTAAATAGAACATCTAAGTGAATATAGACACCACAATAATTAGAAATTTGTAGCCTTCCATGTTCATTTTAGAAAATGGGCTGAAAATTAATGTCAACCATGTATTTGTAAAGTTTGTAAAATTCTCAAAATACAGCAAAATAAGTTCAAAATTATATAAGAGAGGATGTAATAAATATAAGCAGAGATTAATGATCTAGAAAAAAATACAAGAAAAAGTATCAACAAAGGCAAAAGTTGGCAGTTTTGGAGGCTAAAGATCAATAAAATTGACTAACTTCTGGCAAGTTTAATCACAAGTAAAAGGAGAAAAGACAAATAATCTACATAAAAAGTACAAAAGGAACCATAAGTATAGGTGCTGTAGATGGTAAACAAATAGATGGTATTATGATTAATTTATGTCAATAAATTTGAAAGTATGGAAAATGTTCAAATTCTTAGGAAAAATATAACTTTCCCAAAATGAATCAAGGTGTAATAGAAAGTAAGAATTGTTCTATATAAATTAAGTGAATTGAGTAACCATAGATTTCTTAACAAAGAAAGCTTCAGACCCAGCTGTCTTTACCAGTGACTTTTACTACATAATGGATTGGCCAAAAAGTTCATTTTTTTTTTTTTTCCATAAGAGGGCTCTAGTAGTGCTTAGTTGTCTTTAACTTCATTTGAAACAATCTTGTTAGATTGTATTGTGGCAGCTGTCCTATCAGCAAGCATTTTTTAAAAAACATCAAAATTAGTAAATTTTTGTGTATTTTAATGTTGAAGATGGAAGAAAATACACATTTTTGGCATATTATGTTTTATTATTTCAAGAAAGGTAAAAGTGCAACTGAAATGCAAAAATAATTGTGCAGTGTATTGAGAAGGTGCTGTGACTGATCAAACATGTCAAAAGTAGTTTGTGAAGTTTCCTGCTGGAGATTTCTCACTGGATGATGCTCCATGGTCAGGTAGACCAGTTGAAGTTGATAGCAATCAAATAGAGACATAATTGAGAAAAATCAATGTTATAACAAGTGTGAGATAGCCGACATAGTCATGATATCCAAGGCAATGAAGTTATTGGTGAAAATAAAAAATGGGTCTTTTATTTTATGGAAAAAGACCATATAGACTTTTTTGGCTAACCCAGTAATTAACAAGAAGTCATTCCTGTCTAAGCCCTGGCTGGTTTGGCTCAGTGGATTGAGCATCGGCCTGCGAGCTAAGTGTCGCTGGTTCGATCTTCCAGTCAGGGCACATCAGAGAAGGAAAACTCTGACTCCAAAAAACCTCCGCTGCCTTGCGGCATACCTCTTCAGGGGAAAGGCTAAGGGAGTAAACCCCGACAGAAAATCCGGAGCCGGAGTCCCTAAGGCGGTTTGACGTTGTAGTCAACACCGGCAACTCCTGCGGCGCACCTGAAGCCAAGCTGTATTGACTCGTCTTTCCCTTGGACCTTCAGCTGCGAAGAGAGGGGGGGTCTGCTGCATGGGCAACAGCAGACCCTCCATATCACCCTGCCCAGGCTCTGTAGCTTCAGCTTCACTGGAGAGGACACTTCAGCGTCATCGTAAGATGTCGATTCAACACGGGAGGAGACAGATACCGTGTCACTCCCGAGTCGGACTGCACAGCCATTCTCGGCGGTGCAGATAGACTCTTAAGAGGCTACACCATCGTCTCTCGAGACGGACGGCTGCCGACGACGACATTCCTGTCTTATGTAAACTTTTCCAGAGGATAGATTAGGAGGAAACATACTAGTTCATTTGATAAGCTCATGAAATTTTCTAAACAAAATACAAATTCTTCACAAGATATTGAAAGCTTTCTCTTGAGATCTGGAACTAGGTGTCCAATAATACTAATCTGATTCAACATTATACACATAAATTATGCAAGTTAATTAAAAATTAGCAAAATTTATGAATACAAAATTAATACCTAAAATTAAATACAATGCTATATCAGCCACAAGCATAAAATATATTTTTAGAATATAACATTCACAAAAGAAGCAAAATTATCAAGTTCTTAGAAGCAATTTAACAAAAGAGTGCAAGATCTCTGGATGAAATTATGACATTTTTGAAGGCTATTAAATATGTAAATAAACAGACATATTATGATTATGGGTTAGAACACTTATTAATATAAAGATGTAAGTTCTCCCCAGATTAATCTATAGATTTGATGCAATTCTAAGGTAACCATAGATTTGTTACTGCTGTTATTGCTGTTGTTGAATTTGAGGAGTTGATTCTAAAATTTTTATGGTAATGCAAAGAGCCAAGCCTTTCTTAAAGAAAAAGAACATGATTATTGGTGAACATGTTACAATAGATATTAAGACTCTTTATGAAGCTATAATATAAAGTATTGTAGTGAAGCTGGTTTAGATGAATAGACCAGAGGAGTAGAACAGAGTCCAAAACTGGAACCAGGCATGCATAACAGATGTGGCACTGCAGTTAGGTAAAAAAGGAATAGACTTCTCAATTTATGGTAGTGGGGAAACTGAATATTTATCAAGAAATGAACAGAAATTGTAACTGGTTTCTTATACCATGCACAAAAGTCAAATGCAGGTCGCTTAAAGTTCAGATTTTAAATTATCCAATAAGAGAATGTATTTATGTACTTAATATATAAAAATATTTCTTCATTATATGACTATAAATGAAAACAATGAATAGTTTCATTATATTTAAATTAAAAATTTCTTTACATCATAGAATCAAGACAGTCACAGAGTAGAGGCTGCAACATATAAAAGCAATAAAATGGCCATACACACAATATGTAGAGATTCCTACAAATTAATGAGAAAAACCAGATAAATCAATTGAAAAATGAGTAAAAGACCTGTGCAGAGACTTCACACAATAAGAAATCTAAGTGGCCAATGGACAAATAAAAGGCAGATCTACTTCATTTATTATAAAGAAATGCAAGTTACACTCATGGCTAGATATCATTATTTCCCAGAAGAGGATGTGAAATTAGAAAATATATATTGTGTGATAAGAATGTGAAGTGGAGGGGGTTTTTTTTGGTAAATATTTTGGGAAACATTATCTAGTAAAGTTGAAAATATGCAAAATAGTTATTCCTTCCCTAATATATTCTCTAGAGATTCTCCTCCATGTGTGTACCAAGAAGTAGCTATAAAAAATTTATACTGTCAAGTTTTAAAAATAACTCCAAACTGAGAGCAACGGTAATGTTCATCAACAGGAAAGTGAATTAAAAAATCGTGGTAGTTGAAACTCAATGTCATTACATTTAATAATGAATTAATTAATCTGACAAATGTAATGAGAAGTAAGTTAATAATATGTACACTATTAGTTAATATTTAAAAACAAAAAAAACTAGTGTTAAAAACAAAAAATAATTTTTATTCAATTAAAGTTCATAAACAAGAAAAACTACACTGTTAACAACAAAGAATGATTTTTATTAAAACATGAATATTGGGTATTTCCAGGCAGGAAAGAGGAGGGTGCGACAGAGTAAAGCATAATGCCAGGCTCCCCAGGATGTGGCCAATGTCCTATTCTCACCTGATTAAATTAGGCATCAGTTTTATAAACATACCGTAAAACATAAAAGTATATTTTATATAATTTTTAATAAGTAACATACCTAAAGAGCTCTGTGTAGGCAAAGAACAAATTGAAAGTGATATTTAACATTTTCATTTATATATAACCACTGTTATTTATTGGCATATATCTTACCAGTCTTGTGTGTGTGAGCTTATGTGTAAGTGTAAAATTGATTCAATGACATACATCTATATATTTGAATCTGAGTGTTTCAATGAACAATATATTTAAAGTGTATTTTAATCCCTTAAATATAATTATACATCATTTAGAGAATGTAGTTTCATTATTTATAAAAATACTAAGGTTAAATTTTATGTGCATTCACACAAAATGTAAAATAGAGAATTATGCCTTATATTAAAAATAATTCTTTCATGGACTTTTGTGCACAGATATAGAAAGCAGCAAAAACTTAGAAATTTTACTGATCTATAAGATAGATAGCAGCTGAAAGAACTAGTATTTGAAGTATAAAAATTAATATAAGGAGATACAATTCTCAATATTCCCAAAACTTTCTAGATAACAACTGAATTATCCAGTTTATTCTTTAAAAATGTCTGTGTTCAGAGTAAAATAATGAGTATATCGAAAAGGAATTTTTATTAGAATGTTTGATGGAAGAAATTTGGATCAGGTGCAGTCTCGATTTAACATAGACATAAGAACTGTTTACAAATATTTGGAGGGTCTTTCCTAGGGATTATAATTCGTCTTGTCAAGACTAGCCCAAGGATATTAAAAGCACAAGAAGATAAATAGATAAATTGAACTTCATCAAATTAAAAACACTTGTGTTGCAAATGATACCAGCAAGAAAGTGAAAAGAAAACCCACAAAATTGGAAACAGTATTTACAAACCATATGGTAATAAAAGATTTGTACCTAGTTTATATACAGAACTCTTGCAAGTTGATAATCAAAGCTAAGTAACCAAATATTTAAAACTGGGCAAAAACTGAAAAGAAATTTCTCCAGCGGAGATATACAAAAACCAAACCACATAAAATGTCAACATTATCAGTCATAAGGGAAATGCAAACCACAACCATAATGATACAGCACTTCATACACAGAAGAGAGACTACAATCAGAAAAACAGATAATAACAAGTGTTGGTGAAGGTGTCGAGAATTTAGAATCGTATCCACTGTTATATTATATCTTGGTGTAAAGGTATCTAGCTCCTCCCACCATTAAAACTGATTTGTGTGAAAGAATTAAGCTCTCTATAGAATTTATGTCTCCATCTCAATCTCATTCAATACCTAAATTCTGATTTTCAGAATTGCTTCCCTACTTCCTAACTGGTTATCCAGCTTCTTATTTTTTTTCCTTTCTTTCATTAACTTCTCCTTCGTAGTGTTTCTTTCTTTTCTTTTCTTTTCCTTTTTGTTTTGTGTTCCTTATCCTATTCTTTTTAGTGTTGAATAATTAATAAGGTTATTTCTGGGAAAACTTCCTCCTAAGTCCCCTCCACCAACACATTTACACCCATTATCACAGTAATCCTGAAAGAAAATATTAAGACATTCTTTTCTTGTGGTTAATTTCTCTTACTACTCAAAACTGAATTAATTTATTTCTTATGTGTGTTCCTTAGCACTAAAATACTTGTCTTAAATTTAGCATGTACATGTGATATTACAGTTTTTAAAATGTATGTGCTGGTTCATGTTGTTAAATTGAGAGCTTTTTGGGAAATGAAATTATGTCTTTTTTAAATGTAACCCGCAAGCCTAATATGATTCTGGTTCTTGGAGATAAAATGCGGGTGGGTGGAGGTAATAGAAAATTAAGATAAATAAACAGTTTGAAATACATACTAAAGGCAAACTGTTGGAAATTGTCGATGGATTAGATGTAGCAGATGAGAAGAATAGATCAGCAAGATAATTCCTATGTTTTTGTCTTGGACAACTGGAGCTATTTAGTGAGACGTGGGGCACTGTGTATGGATATATCCCTCATAAGTGTAAGGGACAGAGTGTGTGTGTGTGTGTGTGTGTGTGTGTGTGTGTGTGTGTGTGTGTGTGTGTGTGTGTACATGCGCACGCGCAAATCAAGAGCTCTGTTTTGTAGATATTAAGGGAGCAGTTAATATTTAAATGCCTCTGAATGGTGGAAATAAAGTAGGGAGAGAGTATGTATACATATAGAAGGAAAGTTCTCCTTGAAATAATTTTATGAATTATTCAACATTAAAAAAAGAAGAGGATGAGGAACAACAACAACAAAAGCCTAAGAAGGAGGAGTCAATGAAATGGGAGTAAAACTAGAAGAGTGTGGTAACTGAGAGACTGTGGTAGATTGTATCTCCATGTATAGTTAAACATTTCTTGTCTTGTAAAAAGGTTATTTACCTTTGCCTGTTGCGATGTAAATCTTAAAGAAGGATAATTTTACATCACAGTGACATTGTGCTCATTCATATGACTTTCACTGGCAAATGGAACATGAGCAGACTGAATGTTTGAAAAGATTTAGAAGCATTGCAAGTCAGTCTCTGTCAGGCCTTTTGTTTTTGAGCCCTCTGCCAAGAGAAGGGTATGTCTCAGAGAGAAGATACTCCTTTGACCTGGGTCTTAGAAGATTAGACAGCTATAACAGGTGTGAATCCAAAGTATAACTTGGAGCAGAGCTACGGTAGGCAAAGCACAGAAGCTGATATGTAACTATTATCAGAAATAGTTACTAGTTTTCTTAAGTAAATAAAATTTTGGAATTTTATTTACTATAAAAAGGGAACAAAACATTCAAAAAAGGAGAAATGATTCATTAAACTGATTATGAAACTGTGTAAGATAGGTATATATAGACGGTGTCCATTAAATTTACAACATGGAGGTTTGTTGTGACCTTGCAATTTAAGCTTGAATGAAAGAAGTTTAAGGGTGAATAGAAGGTGAAGAAGTGAAAACAGTGAATGTGAATATATTTTCAGACATTTCTGTGACAGTGGTAGCTGGAGGTGGGTAAGCTAAGGAACATTTCTCTGAAGAGAAGAGATAGTACAGCCTATATGTTGAAGGCAGCGATTAGTGTAGAAAGCACCTGGCAATACAAGAGAGGAAAAGAAAACCTGAGGAACAAAATCTTGAGAAAATTAAAGGCTATGTGTTTAAAAGCCTAGGGTGAAGAATTGGCCTTTGATAAAAGGAGAGACCCTTATAACAAAGGAAAGAAAATCAATTTAAGTATTGTTGCAGGTAGGTTTGTAGACTGGATGGTGGGAAGATGGGAGACTTATTGTTTGAAGGCTGTTTACTGAAAGAAGTATGAAGTGAGTTTGCTGTAGAACGTGAGGTAATAATAAGAGACTGTAGGAGATCTGAGTAGTTAGGTACTCAATTGCAATTTCTAGAGTGTGGAAGCAATCTTATTAGGAAAAAGCAGTAGGGTGACTGAGGAGAGGTGAATGTTTATTTGACGTTAGGAACAGGAATTTAGAATGAAACTAGTCAGCTTAGGTATGTGCTGTTTTAAGCAACATTCAGCTTACTGAATTCAGGTTTGGGGAAAGCAGATATCTGGGCTCAGTCAGACTTGGAGTTTTGCTAGATGTGTATGTCAGTGGGAAGGAAGGATAAGGAGCAGAGGATGTCTTCAAGGGGAGATTATAATCACAGTCATAGAATATAAGCTTAGTAAAGAATAGAAGAAAGGGAGAATGAGGTAATAGATAATGGAATTAAAGAGAACAGATTGAAGATCTTGATGGATAATTAGTGCATATGTAGTCCATGTGCTATTGGACATTAAATAAATAATTAGTAATGAAAATGAACTGTTACTGATGGAGGTTAAGGGTGTTAGAAAGGAAATATCACAGGCTCAGATAATGCTTTTGTGGACAGCAAGTAGGATGTGACTCATTGTGCTAACACATTTTAAAAAACATCTCCCTTTTGATACTACAGTATGCACAATGCTGGTAATAGCAGGGCGAAATTCAGCTCCCTCCAAAAATACAGACACAGAATATTTCAGATTAAAGAATCAGTAGGCTACAGTTTTAGAAAAGAAACCACATGTGGTTTTGGAGACTACAATTAAGGAAAGCAAAGCCTTTCTTTGAAATCATCTGAAAAAAGATTTAGTATAAAAAGTTTGTATCTTAAGCTATGTAATCACATTGCAAGAGCAGATGTACAGAAGTGACTTGAATATCTTGCTATAACTTTATAAAGAAGATAAAGAGAACTTGAGAAAAGATATTAGCTCAAATTTCATGTTTTCTCAAAAATAAAGCAATACAGATGAAAGAGTGGAATATAGGGATATATTTTCTGAATGACGTGAACCATTGTATATTAAGTAGGAGCAAGAGACAGGCTGTGTGGAGGAGGGCAAAGGGGGAAAAATTTGGACAACTGTAATAGAATAACAATAAAATAAATAAAAATTCAATAGTTAGAAGACTTATAAACCCATGAACAAGAAAATGGACTTTTTGATTCTAATTTATACAAATCTACTCTTTTATAAAAACTGTCACAATAGCATTTTTCTTCTCTCATGAAATATGAAGATCAAAGATAAATGGAAAGCAAATTTCCAATATGCATTATTACAAATTGAAGACATTTAATATCCCATTGATAGTTTTTTAAATGTTTTTGTCCTTTTTCTGTTTTAAAACACATAATATGAGTTAATGTCTGTTCTAAGTTTATTCATGGTCTTCCTCCTTTTAATATTTTTCTTCATAAGCCTTGAGTTCCTTATCTATGATATCTTCTATTATGGCTTAAAGAATTAATGCTAATGTATTTTTTAAAGTTTCATTTGGAATTTGAGCTATAGTTACTATTCACAGCTGTGTGTGGGGTAAATGGGAGTAGGTTGTTATGTAAAATACAGGGCACCCATTTAAATTTGAATTTCAAATAAACAACAAATAATTTTTATTTTTTTATTTTTTATTAAAACATTAACACAATAAGGTGACTCTTGGCTGTCCTCAGAGTTGGATGGCATTGTGTGGAAGAAGAATCTACAGCCGTGTGTGTTGTTTTATTAAATAAACCATCTCCTACCACCTTTTTTTTTTTGTCTTATTTATTGTTTTTCTATTACGGTTGTCCCACTTTCTCCCTCATTGCTCCTCCCCACCCCGCCCACCCCTTCTCCTACAATCAACCTCCACCCCATTGTCCATGTCCAGCAACAAATAATATTTTAGTGTATGTTCCAGGAAATATTTGAAATTCTAATATTTACCTGAAATTCAAATTAAAAAGTGTGTTTTGTATCTTATTTGCTAAATCTGACAACTCTAAATAGTAGCGAGTGTCTACAACCTGTCTCTTTCTTGTCACTCCCCCAGTGCTGCTTCAGATTCTATGACTAACGCATCCTAGAACACTCTGAAGCTTCTAAATGTCAAGCTATGAGGACAGTGGCCACTTTAGATCTAGATCAACATACAATTAAAACGCCAACCAAGGAAAATTTTCAGAAAGAAGACTAAGCCAATGGGCTGTAATATGTGGCTCAGATCCTAGGTTCTGGAGTCAGTTAGACCTGAATCAGAATCTCTGCTTAGAATTCTACTCTTTGTGTATCCCTCAGTCATGCTCCTGTCTCTCTGAGATTTCATTTCATCATCATGTAAAATGGCAATGCTGATCATTCTTTTTAGTGCTTTTGTGAGGATTAAGTATAGTTATGTCTATAAAATGCTTAGGCCAGTGCCTGGCACATGGTGTGCCATCGACTGTTATCCAATGAATACTTCCAAGTAACAACTCTACATAAACTCTATTTTGAAACAGACTCAAACAACCATGTGTTCTGCAGTCAAGAAGTTAGCTGTAATGCTGTTTGCACCTTGTCTATTTCTGCTTAGCCATCAGATTTTACATCACATCTATGTATAATATTTATCATTTTAAGGATTAATAGTCAACATTTAACTATATGTAATAGTTATTGTCTTGGTAATTTTCTCTTAGATATGAAGTTCAGTGAATATTTATCTATTAAATGATCACATTTATGTTTAAAACAGGTGAAATTCAGTAAATTAGTATTACTGTCTATATTATTTTTGTCTATATCCTAATGTTTTCTTTTTTTAAGTTTATTTTATTGATTAAGTTGTTACAGTAGTCCAATTTTTCCCCCCTTTACTCTTCTCTGCCCTCCAGCAATCCCACACCCCTTAGTTCATGTCCATGGGTCATGCATATAAGTTCTTCAGTTTTACCCTTTGCTATATTATTCTTAGCTTCCCCCTGTCTATTTTGTACCAACCAATAATGCCTCTTAATTCCTGCACCATTTCCCCATTTCTCCCCCATCCCCCTCCCAGCTGATAACCCTCCAAATGATCCCCATACCTATGATTCTATTCCTATTCTTGTTTGCTAGTTGGATTTTGTTTTTAGTTTTTAGATTCAGTTGTTAATAGTTGTGAATTTGTTGTCATTTTAATGTTCATAGTTTTGATCTTCTTTTTCTTTAGTAAGTCCCTTTGACATTTCGTATAATAATAGCTTGGTGATGATGAGCTCCTTTAGTTTTACCTTGTCTGGGAAGCACATTATCTGACCTTCCATTTTAAATGATAACTTTGTTGGTCAGAGTAATCTTGGCTGTAAGTCCTTGCTTTTCATCACCCTGAGTACTTCTTTCCAGTCACTTCTTGCCTAAAAAGTTTATTTTGAGAAATCAGCTGAAAATCTTATAGGCACCCCTTTGTAGGTAACTCCCTGCTTTTATCTTGCTGATTTTAAGATTCTCTCTTTATCTTGAATCTTTGGCATTTTAATTATGATGTGTCTTGGTGTGGTCCTCCTTGGGTGTAGCTTGTTTGAGACTCTCTGTGCTTCTTGGGCTTATATGTCTATTTCCTTCACAAAATTTGGGGAGTTTTCCTTCATTATTTTCTCATATAAGTTTTCAATTTCTTGTTCTTCTTCTTCTCCTTTTGGCACCTCTATGGTTCAGAGGTTGGCACGTTTAAAGTTGTCCCAGAGGTTCCTAAGCCTCTCCTCATTTTTTTCAATTCTTGTTTCTTCATTCTGTACTAGTTGGCTGTGTATTTCTTCCTTATGTTCCAAATTATTGATTTGAACCCCGGTTTCCTTCCCTTCACCACTGGTTCTGTGTGGATTCTCCTTCATTTCATTTAGCATAGCCTTCGCTTCTTTCCTTTTGCATTTGCCATACTTAAGCATATCTGTCAAATCTGTGAGCATTTTTTAAAAATATGTTTTATAGATTATGCTGTTACAGTTGTCCCAATTTCATTTCCTTCTGCTCCCATCCACCCAGTGACAACCTCCCTCCATTTGTCCCCCCCTTTTAGTCCATGTCCATTGGTTGTGCATGTAGTTCTTCTCAATCTCTTCCTGTCTACTCCACTCCCTCCTACTATGCTTCTTAATTCCTGTACCATCTCCCTCCCTTTCCCCCTTGTCCCTCCCTGCTAACCTCCCCCACAAAATGTTCCCCATACCTATAATTATTTTTCCACTCTCCGTTGCCTACTTAGTTTGCCTTTGATTTGATTCCCTAGCTTCTGTTGTTGGTTGTTGTGATGCAGTTTTTATTTTAGTGTTCATAATTTTGATCCTTCTTCTTCTAAACAAGTCCCTTTAACATCTCATATAATAGTGGTTTGGATTTAATGAACTCTTTCAGTTTTATTTTGTCCTGGAAACACTTTCTCTGCCCTTCTATTCTGAATGACAGTTTCACTGAATAGAGTATTTGTGGCTGTAGGTTTTTGATTTTCATTACTTTGAATATTTCTTGCCAGTCCCTTCTTGCCTGCAGGGTCTCCTTTGAGAAATCAGCTGGTAGTCTAATTGGGACCCCTTTGTACATGATTCTTTTCTTCTCTCTTGCTGCTTTTAAGATTCTCTCTTTATCTTTAGTTTTTGACAATTTGATTATAATGTGTCTTGGAGTAGTTCTCCCTGGGTCCAGTTTTTCTGGAACTCTCTGTGCTTCCTGGACTTGTAAGTCTATTTCCTTCCCCAAGTTCAGGAAGTTCTGCTTTATTATTTTTTCACATAATTTTTCAATATCTAGTTCTTCTTCACCCTCTGGCAATCTTATAATTCGAATGTTTGTTTGCTTATAACTGTCCCAGAGGTTTCTGAGCCTCTCCTCGTATTCCTCCCTTTTTGTTTCCTCTTTCTACACTGGTTGACTGTTTGTTCCTTCCCTATGTTTCTATTTGTTGATTTGATCTCTGGTTTTCATTTCCTCACCACTTGTCTCATATGTGTTTTTGTTCATTTCAGTATGACTAGCTTTCATTCCTTCCCCGTCTTGTTTCAAATCTTTTGCTTAATTCTGTAAGCCACCTTATGACTATAGCTCTGAACTGTGCCTCAGAAAGATTTCCTATTTTCTCATTGGTTAGGTCCCTCATCTACTGCTTGGTGAGTTGCGTCACTGGGATATCAGTCATGGTCTGCTTCATCCTGATAATTTACTGTTTACCTTTGCTTCCTGGGCGGGCTGTAGGGGGCAGAGCCCCATGTTCCCATCACTACCCGGCGACCGGTGACCTTTTTCACCGCTCTTTGGAGCTTTGTGTGGGGGCGGGGGTCCGAGATGGATTCCTGCCGTTACTCTCCGCTGAGAGACCGGCTCACAGTCCAAGGCAATGGGGGGTCTGCCTTCCCCAGTGTTGGAATCGCGAGCTGCTGGGTCTTGACTACATCTGGGATTGCTCCACTGGTGTTTCTCGCAGTCCCCCGCTATATCTGCTGCTACCACGGACAACACAGCCCCACCTTTCCATCCTGATTCCAATTTCACCCCTCTTACCTGTCCAGACAAGCACCACTGGTTTACAACTTCATACGTTGGGCTTCTATGTAGTTTTATTTTCTGGAGTTTCTGGTTAACTTTGGTTTTGAGGTAGTTGTATTCCTACTTAGTTGTGGAGGGAGACAGAGCGTGTCAGTCTTAGCCTCCATCTTGGCCAGAAGTCTCAGTCTCTCTCTGTGAGCGTCTTTATCACCAGTGTTTTGAACTCTTCATCTGTTAGGTTGGCTATGTCCTCATTTGTTAGATTGGTTATCTCCTCATCGCTGAGTTCTCCCACTGGAACCTTGATCTGTTCCCTTTTTTGGGACATATTTCCCTGTCTCCTTATCTTGACAAGCTCCTATGTGTGTTTACCTGTGTCTTAAGTAGAGCTGTCGCACCTGTTACGTTGTAAGGGGCAGAGCCTTAGGTATTCATTAATAGAGGGTGACCAGTTTCACTACATTATGGTGCTGTGTTTTGGGGGAGGGGTTTGGGAGGGAACAATGCTGCCTGCTCAGCACTCACCTCCTTTCCAGGCACTTCTCCCACTTTCATATGGGACTATAGCCTCTCTAGTTGTTGCCCTGGCTGTTGTTCCCCAGAGTGGGTGGGTCTGTGGACATTCTAGGACTGCTGGGGCCCTTTAAACAAGTGGGCTTTCCTGAGAGACCAGCAGCTTCTTCCACCGCCCCAACCCCCACTGGTTTGCACAGTCAAAAGCAATGAGGCTTTATTTTCCCTGGAACCAGGACTATGAGCTGTGAGGTCTGGTCTGGTGCTGGGAGCACTCCCCAGGTGTCCCTCCCCACTTTTTAAAATGTGTGACTGCACTTTCTGCCATCCTGCCACTGCCACCGCTGCCACCACCACACTGCATCTTCTATGCCCCTCCTACCTGTCTGGATGAGTATTTCTTCTTTATATCTTTGTTAGACTTGCATGTAGCTCGGTTTTCTGGGACTTCTGGTTGTCCCTAGTTTTGAGGTAGTTGTATTCCTTCTTGTTTGTGGAGGGAGACGCAGCATGCCTGTCTAGGCCTCCATCTTGTTTGGAAGTCCCTGATGTTTTCTTTATTAGACTGATAGCTATTATCTTGTTAGGAAACTTTTAATGTATCTAACTGATGCTAATTAGGTGTAATGGTAGTAAATTGGACTCTATTTAATTTGTGGATATTTTTAATGATACATATTACATATATTAATATATATATATATAATTTCAAAAAATGTTATGAAGAAAACTAAGTAGAAAAATGCTGGGCATAGACCAAGTTTTTTAGCTAAAACTACCTAGAAGCTAGTACATTTAACCAGATAAATGAGTGTTATACAAATATATAAAATATAATTTTTCTTAAAATTCTCTTAGTTATGATTGAATGACCTTCATGTTTTCTTTGGTGGTGAAAATACAAATGAGTGGATTAAAATATATCTTAAACTATTTTAATGTAATTTTTAGCACTGTGGTATTTTAGAATGATCTTGCCATCGAAACAACATTGTTGAGGAAACTCTGTGGAACCTAGTATCTGCATTAAAATTTTTAATCAAAATAATTATGTTGATTCTTAAAAGAGAATATTATTAGAGTTTACTAATTAATAAGGAAAGAAGGTCACTTTTCTATCCTAAATCTTTTGGCTGAATCCCAGCTAATGTTGGGCTTTTGCATTGTCATACAAAATGCTAATTCATAGCTAATTGTTGCCATTTCTCCTTTAGTTCTATTTGGCATTGTGAGAGAAGTCATTTAAAAGTATTGAAATTCAAGATGCCTGGGGATTAAGAAGAGGAGTGAATAGTTCAAGACTCAGTAGAATCCTAAAATTTTGGGCAGATGTTATTTCTAAAGAAGCATGTTTTAGTCGCAGGTATTCATTTTAATTATTGTATAGCAGATTTTGATCAGTACATTATAAATTCTTGAAGGAGGATGAATTTTTTGTTTTCTTGAAAAAATATAATTGAAATAATGAACTATTTGAACTATGTTTTAATGGTAACTGGAGTTTTTAAAAATAGAGAAAATAAGATATATTGTAAGTTTTAAGTTCACTTTTATTAAGACAATTTTAATTCCAACTATACTTAAAATGCAATGTACCTGTTTTTAATAAAATAGACAATCCAATATTCCTAGAGAACACTCCCATGATATTCCTATTTGGAGAAATACAGTGGAAAAAAGTTTGTCTAGATAACTAAAAATAATTGAGCATATGAGACAAAATTTTTTTATCTCCTTATATTTCCCAGAAAATGTAAGACTGTCCTAGACTGTTGATTCCAGAACAGATCATTCTTTAATTCAATAGTAGTTACCAAATTTTGTCCTGTGTTGAAGGTACAGCTTTCTCAATATCTGCATCTTTTAGTCCAGAATTCTTGAATAACTAATGGAGCATTGTGACAGACTATTAAAAATTATTTTCTTAAGCTGAGCTAAAAAATTATTTTTAGTGGCATCAAGTTTTCATCATGTTTCTTTGATCATTTTCAATTGGAATTCTTATCTTTTCTTCCTAAATTAACTAAAATGTCTATTCATAAAGATCGATGTCAGAAAATATTCAGTAAAATGCAGAACATTAGAGTTCAAAAACTGCAACTTATAAAAATCTGAAATATTTCAAACTCTCAGAATCAAATATTTACTGAGAATTAACAATGAGTCAACTCCTGTTTTAAATTTTCAGAAGTCCATTGTTTAATAAGTCACAGTGGCTGCTCTCAAGAAGCTTATGAGTTAAAAGGGAAAAATGACATTTCAATTGGCCATTAACATACAGACTGATGTGTGATATGGTAGTTAGGGGATGTTCAGAATTCTATGGACGCCAGGGGCACAAATTTCAACCTCAGTCCATCATGGATAATTTCCTAAAGGTGGCAATTTATAATCTGATTTCTAAATAAGGAAAAAGACAAGTGGTATTGGTTGTTGAGTTTTGAAAAATGGAAGGGCTTTGGCAAAGCCACATGTACTTGGAATTAATGTCAAACTGTGCCTGTAGAGAGAAAAGTTTCCATGGGTCTCTCACATTTCCGTGCATCTTGTAGGCAGACACATTGATTGCCCTTTTTCCATACTCTCTTTTCAAGTATGTGTGTATAGTAAACAGATTTGCAAGATGGAGATAGTGTCTTCTGGATCAAAGGACAGGTTTGTTTATTGTTCATTAGAGTAATGTCTTCCTCTGGACAAAAGTCAGGCATTTATTATAAAATTCAAGGCCCCTAAGTTCAGAGTTTCTCTTCTGTACTCCATTCCACTAGATGAGTGGGCATATCATGTGACCGTCTTCACATACCTCTTTGGGAACCCAGACTCAGGGGACTAGCTCAGATGCTATTACTCTCACTGTTGCCATTTATGTGTGTATGAAGTTCTTTGTCTTGATCAGGAGTCTTGTGTCTTATGTCAGCATCTATGAAACTGAGAGGCAAACTTGTAAGCTTGCAAGTAGAATAAATCTCAGGCCAGTAACCATTAAAATATCAGACTCCTTATTTTTTTGTTTTTTAAATCCTCATCCAAGGATCTGTTTATTGATTTTAGAGAGAGAGGAAGAGAGAAAGAAACATCCCTTGGAATCAAACATGCAACCTTTTGGTGTACAAGATGGCACTCCAACCAACTAAGCCACCTGGCCAAGGCAAAATACCCGACTCTTTAAAATAATTAGAAAATAATTTCTATTTTTCTTTTCAGAGAGAGATGGGAAAAAGAAAAAAAAATCTGTAACTCTGTTGATAAGTCATTATATAATGATTATTGTGTATAGAACATAATTTTATGTAGACACACATTATTAGTCAGATGAAAACAGTTGTTTATTCCAAGTTTAATGAATACATCCTTTTTTAAATCCTCACCTGAGGAAATTTTCTTCCATTACTTTTAGAGAGACAAGAAGGAAGAGAAACAGCAATGTGAGAGGAAAGCATTGATTTGTTGTCTCCTGTACACACCTGGACCTTGAACCCTATGCACCCAGACTGGGAATGGAACCCACAATCTAGGTATGTGTCTTGACCAGAATCAAACCTGACCAGGGCTAATAAACATATTCTTTGTTACAATGTATTTTTTCACAGAATGGAGTATTTATGGAAAAATATTGGGAACTATTATGAAATAAATGTTAGCAATTATTATTGTAATTGTAACTTTTTCTGCTCTGATACTTCTAAAATAAGACATTGTCCACAAAATATGTTGTAGAAGTGACAATTATCATGGAAAATATAGCTAAAAGACATTATTCACCTACCTATGTTTTTTGTTTACCTTTTTATGTGCCAAGCACAGTTCTAGACATAGGGATTACAGAAGTAATTAATAGACAAAATCCTTGCTCTTATGAAGCCATATTTTCCCGGACGGAGACTGATAACAAATAAGCAGACAGATAGTTGTACAATATTTCCAGTAGTGATTAATGCTGTGACTAAAAATAAAACATGTTCAGTATATAAAGAATGGCAGCAGGGAAGTACCATTTTTTAAATAGAATGGTCAGAAAAGGTCTCTATGATAAAGTAACATTTGAGCAGACAATTTAACAATGGGAGAAAGCAAATTCTGTACCATTATGAGGAAGAAGGTTCTAGGCTGACACAAAAAGAGGTGTAAAACCCTAAGGCGGAGCTTGCTTGGCATGTTTAAGGAGCAACCAGGGCAATGAGTGAGAGAGTTGTAAGAGAATGTGGTCAGAGAGCAGTGAAAGATGAAATCACGGAAAGCCTCTGAACTTTGAATTTCCCCCCAAGTTAAAACCTTGGCTCTGCCACTTACCATCTAAATGGCTCTAAGAAAATTAATCAGAGACCGTCTAAAATAGTAAGAAGATCAGTCACAAAATGTGGTATTTTTGGAACACACAAATCTGTCAAAAAATATATTCCAAACTGTATAAGGATTAACTATAAATAAAAATGAGAAAATAGTCATTTTGGTAGAAGAAGGGCCAAATGGCACCAACAGGCATTTCTGAGGAAACACAAACATCCAACACGCATAAGAAGAGATCTTCAACCTTGTTGATAATCATGGATGCAAGTTAAAAGTAGGATCTAATTTGCATTTTTATTCAATAGATCTGCAAAAATTTTAAAGTAATAGCAAGTGATGGCAAGGATGTGGAATAATCTATGAAAATAATAATCTGTGAGACTGATGATACTTTGTCAAACAAATTTGGTATTGTTTAATATTATTGAAAATGACAGTTCTTTGGGAATCAGTAATTCCATTCTAGAGAAAATCTTGCACAAGTGCCAAAGTGTAAGAATGTTCATTGCAACAGCAACAAAAACAAAACCCCCTAAAGAACTTCAATGCCCTTCAATAGACATGTGCATAAATAGATAGTGAAAATTAACCTTAGAGAACTATGATAGATACATTTTCATGGGTGAATCTATAACTCATAATTATGAATCTAAACAAGCAAGACACAGAATAACATATATGGCTGATATGTTACTAAAGTTCAAAAACCTATAAAATGTACAATGTATTATTTAGTGATGCACACATTTTTGGTAAAAGCAAGTAAATTATGAAAAATCTGTTTAATTATTATGGCTATCCTGATTAGGGTAGGAAGTGAGGCATGATGGGGTGGGCCACTTCAAAGGAAGCTTATGAACATTTGCAATGTTCTAGTTAAGAAAAACTTGTAGTGCATATAAAGGGTTTTGTTGTTCTTTATATATTTATATAATCATTATGCATCTTTCTGTATGTTTGAAATATTTCAAAAGGAAAAATATTAAAGAGCAAATGAGAAAAAAATGTGGAGACATTGAGTATAGGCAGGAGGAAATTTCTTCTAAAGTAGTTGGAGACATAGGAACATAATAAAGATTTTAGAAAGAGTTCATAAAAATGTGAAGTATCTTGGATTATGACCAAGATGGTCATAATGTTCCTCCCAGCTTGACTAAATTTAGACCAGCTTCTTCCTGAGCCTAGGCCCCTAACCTCCCTTTTCATAGAGCATTTACTTTAGAAAACTTGTAACTGTAAACTCTTTCACTGTCCCTTTGAGATGTAAATCTTTATAGAAAGTCTTTGGCCATTTTTACAACCCAAAAATATCTTTCTCAGGGTCTTGGGGAGCATCCCTATGTAATCATCAAGAAAGACAGCAGCCCTACCTTCCTCTAGTTTGCCCCCTGCCAGAGACCTGGCCTGCAACCCAGGCATATGAGCTGACCAGGAACTAAGCCAGTGACCTTTCCATTTGTGGGATGACACCCAACCCACTGAGCCATGCTAGTCAGGGCTGTGGAAAGCAAATTTAAATGGAATGATATTCCTTTCAAGTTAATTTTGCTCATTCTTAATTCCAAATTTTATTTTTCATGTACAAAATTAAAAATATCAGGTGTTAAAAAATTGGATCTACTGGCAACAGAAGAATTTAGCACAGTTAAATTATGCCAGTTTGACATAAGGGCCATTAGAAGCTTAAAATAGAAAAACAGTTAAATTAATTTATATAATGGCTTCCTTTAAAATATATATTTGTGGAATCAAAGTAAATCTCTTAGAAGCTCATTTGGGTAAAAGTGATATATTTAACATTAGATGGCTATTATGAATTTAGTTTAAAAGTTCAGAACTAAACTTGAAATTATTCTTGGGGTGATTATGCAACTGAATATTTTGGGGTATAGTACAGCGTTGCTATGAAAAAAAATTGCTGTTAACTAAACTAAGAAACTTACAAAGTGGAAATGTACTTGGGATTTGTATGGTGTGCACAAATGTCAAAATTTAGGAATATTTTTATGTATACACACTGAGAGTACCTGAACAACCAAATGTTTGTCACAAAATTAATGGTGAGTACAACGAAATATTTCTAGCAAGGCAGTGAGTACTCTTCTCTATTCTGCCCAGTGCCATTCAGAGTTTAGAAAAGTTCAAACCTTTGAAGAAGTACCTGTAATTCAACTTAAGTATTTTACCCAATATTGAACTTTTAAATAAGTGACTTCTCTAAATCTTTTTTGTACCTTTAACTAAATATTCACAAGTGGAATTAGTTGTTTTCTTTCAATTTTATCTTAGGTGTAAACAAGAAAAAGGCAAGTCCCATTAATGTATTTCACTGTGTACTTAGTCATGGTCTAATCTGCCTCTAGTACCTTTATCTTCAACTATCAATCATCATTCTCAACTCCAATATGCACCTATTTTTGTATCATGTTGTCTCATTGCCTTATTTTTCTTAGTTTGCCATTTAAAAAAATTCATTTTTACTTATTACTGCTTTGAATTATCCTGTTGTTTCAATACTTACACACAGATTTTTTCCCATCAAATATATTTTATTCATCATATACCTTCAATGTTTTGGACAGTCTCCATCTTTTGAAGCTTTGGAGAATTGTAATTATTAAAAACAAAGCTTACAAACAAAGGATTGGAAATTTATTTATACATAAACAAAGTACAAAGTGAACAAGTTAAATGTTGGGAGTTCAAACAATTTATAAGATTTAGTTTGAACTTCTATAATTGTAGTTGGAAGAAGTTGGTTTTGATGGAGCTTCCATTTTTCATTGGCTAATTTAAATTCTGTACAAGAATGGAATGATACTAAGAAGGCCTTTAATAATTTTGTAAGAACTAAATTTGACAAGACTTTTAAATTTTAAATAAGGATGACTTACTTGATAAGTTTTTCATGTAAAAATATTTCTCAAAGAAAAATTTACTGACTGCAAGTAAAAAGATTTCCTTAACAAAAAAAATTTATGATGAAATATTTACTTGCTTAAATACAAAATATTAGAATTGAGAATATTCTCTAGTGGAATTTGCTTTGAGCTAATCAGTTACCGCAGTCTTGTAGACAGAATATTTTCTTAATGAAAAGTATTGTGATTACAGAAAAGATTCTATTGTAGATATCAACAATTTCAAAGTCATTAATGCTCTGTTTGGTTTTTAAGAAGATTGCAGACAATTTTATGAAAATAATAAATAATAAGACAATTAAAAATACATGCTTTAGAAAAATAGCCATGATACTGTTTGGGGACAGATACGACTAAAAACTGATTTAAAGTATTTGAGTAATGTACTAGTAATATATGTGCTGTAAGTATTTTGATAATGAAGATAAAGTAGAATTTTAATTTTAAAAATAGTTTTAAAAAGAATTTTACCAGTATATTAAAACCCAATTTTCAGCAAGTAAATATTTCAATTATTTATATTAGTTTGGTTATTTCTGAGACCTGTATTCACTCTTAGAGTTGTTTCAACTTGGACAGTAGATGATATGGTTTTTCCCTCTAATAGGGTGAATAAAAGGGAAATGGAAGGAAATAAAGTTAAAGAGGGAGGTAGGAGTCAAATTATAAAGGACACTGAATGAAGGTGAAAGTAATAAGTTCAGATTCTGTAATAGTCTAGGAAAGGGTTATTTCTCTTAAATATTTAAGGTGCAGGAAATTGAGCTAAAATTGCAGTTACTGTACACCTTGAATATTCTGTTAGCACAACAAGGATCTATTTTGAACATGAAAATAATAGCGATAATCATGATGCTCTCTCAAGTTTTAGTTGGTTTTAACAATCTTATACTTTTAGTAGAAATAAGTTTTGCCTGAAATCTTATTGTGCTTTATAAATTTATTATTTCACAGTGTTGAACTGCTGACACCTTCCAATGAAGGCAATTTTAACCCTGTACAATGGCTTTGCAATCTGGCAAAGAACTTCCATATACTTAGTTAAACATGGTATTAAGACAAGTCCAATTCACCATTTTTTCTCTTTTCTAATTTGGTTTTCTTGGATTTAAGGTGTTTGAAAACTCTTTTCCTTTATTCTTTCTCTGAATAATCATTCTCACTCAGGTCTTACCTCTTTGTCTGACTCAGGTGCATGACTAAATGTGATTTTCATTCTTATCCAGGAATTTCTTAATCAGGTTTTTTACTGCTTTTTTAAAATTTTTTTATTTGTTTTGTTTTGTTTTTTGTTTTGTTTTTTTAAATCTGAGAGAAACAGCATTAGGTTCTTTAGGTTAATTCCAATTCCAAACACATTACATCAGTACACCTGAAGTGCTTTGCTACTATGGTAACTCACAACGTGAAGTGTGCAGATGGTATTTATCATGCTCTATTTCTCACTTTCTGTGCAGGAGGAAGCTCTGTGCAGCCCCCTAAGAGTAAAGATGCTGGGGCTGGGCCAGAAGCGGGAGTGAGGACCTGAGATAGATGATCTGACTCTCAATTTCCTTAGTTTTCGTGTCTCCTCCAAATTGACTCTGATGAGAAGCATTTTTCTTAATGCCCTAAAGATGGATCTCAATTATCGATGATAATTGAGTTCAGAGTTAGAAAAAATGCAATCCACTGGTAATCAAAAACACTAATTTAATTACAAGTTTCAATTTCCCCTCCCAACAGTATTTAACAAATTTGCTACAAAGAAACTAAGCGGAATTACTTCCTTTTCCCACTGCCCGACACTTCTTCCCTTTTTTGGTTTGTGATAAAAGTACCAAAGAAAATAAGGAGGGGGTTTTCTGGATAATTCCCAAATTCAATAGTTGAGTTCTGAATGGCCTAGATAGAGAACAAGTCAAATAAATTTTCTATATCAAAAGATATGTGAATTTTGTTTTATTAGTATATTTTCTCATTATGAACTCTGCTCTTTGTATTATTTGTACTCATCAGTTTGGGGTGTGTGTATGTCTAAGTGAGAAGCTAGATGGTAGTCAGTGTGTGACTTGGTAATGCTACAATTCATAATGACCTAACACTTATAGCATTTCTTTGCTCTTATATTTTTATGCAGATGAAATATCCCTGATGTTTTTAATTATCCAAGAGCAAGTAGAATTGTGACTTCATATTGCATTTTGTTACTGAGTTAATGTCTCATGTTCTGTTATGGTTTCAGACTATACTTTCAGGCTGGTTTCTCTGTGAGTCAGGGGCCTAACATTGAGTTATTACCTTCCATCCTTTCTGACTTTTACATTTAATGCTAGATATAGCAAATAAGTAATAAGTTCATAAATTTCTATACATACTGAGAAAAAAATGTATTTCATTGTTTTTCCAATTCTCTTTGAAACTGTTAGAGATTTATTATCATTTTTATAATTGCAAAGCTAAAGCAAACATATAAACTCAATAGTTCTTAGAGAAATCTTAACAACCTGTTTATCCAAGCATCTCTGGAGATTTCAATTAGTACTTTTGAACTTATCTGCCCTTATAAAGTATAATTTTATTTTTAAAACTTCAACTGTAACAGTGGTTTGTCTGTACTCTGAAAAGAGTGCCAAATGCATAGAAAACCCCTATTACCCTGTTTCTGTTACGCTCCAGTATTTAAAAACAAAACTTGATTTGTTCATATTTTCCAGCTGCTCATTCTTATTTATTGATTGGTTGGTGTTTGTGAAGTTAATACATAAAACCTGTCTGCAAAAATTTATACATGAGGGCCATAGGTCATGCACATAACTAATATCACATAGACAGAATTCTTTCCCTTTCAATTTGATGGAAGGTAGAAGTTGAGCTGAGCTTTGAAAATCAGGTTAGGACCTACAAACATAAAGATAGAGAAGAAAAGACAGTTACTTGATCTGCGGCTCTTTTTTCCCTCTCCGTCTATCTATCTATCTATCTATCTATCTATCTATCTATCTATCTATCTATCCATCCATCTATCTATTATATATCTATTTCCAAAGTTGAATTGCATGGATTAGGAACTTCAGTTTGATTTTATAAATGTTTAAAAAATATACTGGCTTGAAATGACAAATTGACAAGTTTCTTGTCTCTCTTTACACATATGGATGAGTGATCCGCCTTCAATGGAGTAATGGCAATATCAAGAAAGCCTTGTCTCCAAGCATTTGTTGCTTAATTTATAACTCCTGAGGAATGCTTAATCTATAGGGTTCCCTCCTGTTCTGCATATGCTGAGAGGTCATATGTTGTGGAGCCTAGGATCACCTATTGGCTGCCAGTACTTTAATAGAGGGAGATATATTTCTGTCACGTGAATCATAACCTGAAATATATGCTGCCATAAAAAAAATAGGAATGGCGGTTTTATGGAGTCGAACTAATGCTGCTAATATTAGTTTTGTGAGGTGGAGACATACTTATAACCTTAGTTCTCTGGGGAAATAAAGTTCCAAATAATCATGTTATAAGCAAACTTTAGGAAAATATTTATATTCACAAATAGGGAGCTGCATATATTTGTCAAAAATAGTGAATTTTTATAAATTCAATATTTTGGTATTTTGGTATTTCGCTCAGAATAAAGAATGTACCTTGAGTAGCAATGGGATGTCTAAATACAAACCATGAGCATCTTTCTTCAGCCCTGCCAGGGACTTGTGTTGAATAGATAAAGACAATAACACTCATTTATTGTGATAGCTGTTTGAGCAGCCTCAAGGTGGATGTAGGACTGGTGTTATTTTCTCTTTCCTGTACATATGAATCAATATATTTCTCATTCTCGAGACTCACGCAGATGAATAATACATGTAGGAGGTGTTTATAATTTCTTCCTTTAGGACAATTACTTTCATCACTTATTAAAAACTGATTATAATGTTGATTATCTGAAAATGGGCTAAGAAAATTAGAAACTTTTAGATACATATGCAATTTTTATGTTAACTGAGGTTTGCATAAATTAAGGAGGAATTTAAAGGATTTAAAAAGGGCTTTGAGGTTTATCTAATAATTTTAGTAAACCTTTGATGTATGAAATGAGGCTGCTGTCAGAGTAGACTGTAGGATAGGATATAAGTATTATGAGTCAGACTACTGGTGGGGAACAAGCTGAGCCACTGTAGCCAGAGTTGTTAGCAAGACAAAAAAGGATGAAGTGATCAATAACATCATAAACCATGTGGGGATGTGGCCATGCCTGATTTTCAAGAGGATTAAGAGGTTTAAGACTAATATTGGCAGAATATGGCCCAAAGACAAAGGATTTAGCCTTCAAAGTTCTTGTGGGCAAAAACAAACAGGTGGCAGTTTGAGGGAAACTATTTTCAATATAAGGTAGTGTCACACACGAGTATGGAGTCAGGCAGTACTGTAAAAGCAACATAGCAGGAGCAACAGAATAAGAGCTGGAATGGCGAGGGAAACCGTTTTACTAGTAAGAACTAGTAACAAAAAGTTAGCCCCTTAAGAATAAATGTATGTGTAAAAGTAGTAAGGTAAGCACAGGGTAGGATACATCGTATGCTTTCAATACATAATTTTGAAGTTGAATCTGAAATTCAGAAGGATTCTAGCAATCTGCAACAGCAACTTGCAAGGACTACTGTTGTATTAAACAAAAGGACAATGAGAAAATGTGTAATAATATTAGAGAATCTAGAAAGACACTTTGTTTTCAGTCACAACTACCTAAACTTAGGTCTTCTGAGGATGGTTTTGTTAGAGAACCCCTCGGCTGCTCTAACTGAACAGAAACCCATGGGCTGTTTAGTTAGGGGCCCGATTGCCCGCCGCCAAAATTACGACTCTCAATACCAGAGTTTAGTGAAAAGAAAAAGAATTGTTTATTTAATAGTTGTATATATCTAATTATTTGTGGATTTCTGCTATTAAGTCTTATGTTCTTTAAAACACCCCAAAACACATATCCTTGCCTCCCCCTACCAAACCAGGCTAGCTTTAGAAAAGTTAGAGATACTGTTTCCCTACTTTCTAAACACAGTTCAGCTTTACCAGTAGCTGCCAATCATTCAATTCTGATTGGGGAGACCTCGTCTGTGTTATGGTGTCCACCAGCTTTCAATCCAGAACAGCATGAATTCCCAGCCTCCTTGTAAACTGCATAGTTAGTCCTTTGTAATCCACATGGTCAGTCTGTTCCTTTTCCAAGCAGCAAGGTATGTCCCTTCCTTAAAACTGCATCATCAGTCCCCATTAAATCCGCATGGTCAGCCTGTCCCCAGTTAAAACTGTATGGTCAGCCTCCTTAAAATGTCTGCCACTCATTTTTAAATCCCTGACTGTGTCCTGTGATGAAATGGGCCTGGCAACCAGTTATGACCATTCACAGAACCTCATGCAGACTCTGTGTGCTTTCTCCATACCGTACCCTGGTCCAACACCCCTCCCGTCTACCTGAGGCCTTGGATGCATGAAAGCCATTTTGCATAACAAAGACACTGGCCACCAGCCTCAAGTATGTGAAGGCATTCTAAAAGCTGCTTCCTTCTTCCCATCCCCCAGCCGCAAACTCTGGGGTTTTATGGACACCCCTGTTTCTATAACAGTTTGATGTTAAATCATTATGGGAACGCTTTTAATAAATTAAGTTTATTTGTGACAAATTATTATGTAATATTGCATATATAACCATTTGCCCCTATATCTTTGTTGTTTTTTCTTCCCCAAGTTAATTTCTCTTACAGTTTCCAAAGTCTTCTTTAAAGAACTATGTATGTATTACAAATTGGATCATCCAAAATAGTACACTGAACAATTCATTCATTTATTTATTCAGCAATTATTTATTAAGTATCTTTTAAGTGTCAGACATTATAAAACTTGCCTCTGCTAAGGACTTGTTCGTGGAGAGGGAAACTCAAACTTAGAAACAGGTAAGAGTGTACCCTGAAAGCAGGGAGGCAAACTAATCCTTCCTGGAGGAGACACTTGGCATTTGAGTTGGAGTTTGCAGGTAAAGATGATGGGGAAAGAGGATTAATTTAAAGAGAATGGAGATGTAAAGGGTTAATATGTTTGAGGAAAAGGTGAGAAAAAAATGGGGTAGCTGGAGCGTAGCATTCATGAAGATAAGTTGCATGGGCATCATCAGACTGTGAAGCCGCCCGAGAGTCAAGCCAGGGAGTTAAGGTCTCATTCTTTCACATCTGTCAAACCAACAGGTGTTTTCAACTACAGAAGTGACTTAATCTGAATTGCATTCTAGAATGTTAACTCCAACAGCAGCTGGAAGTGAGATCGATGGGAAGAAAGACTAGGTTTAGGTGGGAGAAAACAGAGGCAGTTATTGTAGTTTTACAAGTAAGAGATAAGTTCCTGAATGTAGGGTAATGAGCATGAAAAAGAGAAACCTGATTCAAAGGTATTTCTTAAGTGAAATTTATGGGATTTTTGCCTGGTTGGATAGCGGATGTTAGGGAGAAGGGGTAATTGAGAATGGTTTGGAAGTATTTACTCTGAGAAACTAAGTCAATGGTGATGTAAATGAAGATTAAGAATAAAGAAGCTTTTCAAGGTGGGAGGCAGAGAAGATACTGAATTAGCCATGCTAGGTGACTGCCATAGAAAACATTTTTATCCACCTGGCATTCAAACAGGGACTAACAGGCAGAGTGTTGCTTGGTAAGCCAGACTTAAACATAAAATAGAAATCACTAACAAAAAGCTAGCCTTGCCTACTCCCACCCCCTGCTCCGCCCCACCCCCAAGGTTCTGGTTCCATTTTCCTTCTGTTCACAAACTATCCCGGACAGCTGTGTTGCTTTTTGTTCAATGTTTCATTCTTAAACATCTGTCATTGCTGCTGCTATTAATGCCAAATGTTCATCCTCACTGCCTCCTGTTGTGCCCACACTCCCTTCCAAGATGCTCTTGGGAAGGGACCAGAGGCAAAGCAGGCTGGGAACCAACCCCCAGTCCCAGGGAAGGTGGGGTTCTGCCCCTAGGCTGCCATGGCATAGTGAAGCCTGTGCTGATAGCCAAGGGCGTAGGCCCACCTTCTCCCTCCCCCTCCCCATTCTGCTGGAAAGGAAGTAGCGTTATTTGTCCCAGCCTGGGGCCCCCACTCTGGTTTCCTATTTGCAGTTACTTGAATAAAAAAAATCCTTTGCTGGAAAAAAAAAGAAATCACACATTAGAGATATGCTCAACTACTTATGCTTTGGCACAAGTGACAAGTAACTTTTTTATGCAGTGGTATGAGCAATGGCACACATCTCTTGTTTCCATATTTTTTTCTTTAATGTTTTCCCATGCATGGCAAGTTTTCCGTATGCTCTGCTGGGTAGATTCTTCTTGCCATATGGCAGCATGTAATATGAGAAAAAAATCAGGAAGAAGTTGCTTCTAATTGTCTAAAGGGATTGCTTCTGGAAATTCATAATTCCCTGCTGGGTTAAAGAACTATTCTTATTAGGCAGAATGTCTGGGCTAAGAAGTTGGCCAATGCAGGAACCATGATGGTATGGATGCTGAAGATCCAGTTAGTTTCTTATATTTCTTACAAAAACAGAGAAATTTTACACAAAATCAAAACAAAATTGGTCATAGCTTGATACTATTAGAGGGAATAATTTTACTCCTGCCATGGGGGAAAGGTTGAAAACGATGTAAAGTGACTACTTTTGCTGACTTATCTCATAGAGTTGAGTATCTAGCCTCACTCACTTCAACTTAGCAAACATTTTTTTATGTCTAGGTATTTGGAGTATTAAAAGAATGGTCTTAGAACACTCTATGAGTAGCGATGGTGTTAAATCATTTTTGTCTAAAGCCTGGCATAGTGGCTCTGTTCTTAGGCAGATCACTTTACCTCCTTGAGCACCAGTATCCTCATCTCTAAAATCTTGCAAAGCTATCGTAAATATTAGAAATAACATGCATAAATGCCTGTGACACTGCCTGCCACAGTAAATGGAAGTCATTTTTTGTTCTCGTTTTTAACTCTATATTTACACCAAGCCTAGCAATGAACTTTAATGATAAACAACTTATAATTGTAGTATTTGGATTTTATTCTATTATTTTTATGTATTGAGCAAATACATTTAATATAAATTTAGAAATCAAAGTGCTGTTTTAATTAAATTTGAGATCTATGTGATGTTTACTCACTGGTACTCATGATAAAACTAAGTAGTTTAAAACATGGACATTCTGCAACCATTCAAAATGTTTCTTTTTAAGTTAAAAATATCATTTAAATTAAATTTATTGGGGTGACATTGGTTAATAAAATTACACAAGTTTCAGTTGTACAGTTTATAATACAGCATTGTATGCCCACCACCCAAGTCAGATCTGCTTTTGTCATTATACACTTGATCCCCTTTACCTTTTGCTACTTTCTCCCCCACCCCACTTTCCCTCTGGTAGCCACCTATTGATATCTGTATCTATGAAGTTTTCCTTTTACGGGGAATTTTTATTTTACTTTTTAATTTTTTTTTTATTGCTTTGTTACCATTGTCCCAATTTTCCCCCCATGTGTCTGTGGGTTTTTGTTTGTCTTGTTTGTTCATCTGCTGTTTTCAGTTTTATATCCCACATATAAGTGAAAGCTTATGGTTCTTGACTTTTTCCATGTGACTTATTTTGATTAGCATGATATTTTCAAGATCCATCCATGTTTTCACAAATGGCAGTATTTCATCTTTTCTTATGACTATAGTATTCCATTGTGTGTGTGTGTGTGTGTGTGTGTGTGTGTGTGTATCATGTCTTTATCCATTCATTTATCAAAGGACACTTTGGTAGTCTGTATATCTTGGCCGCTGTGAATAACGCTGCAGTGAACATAAGGGTACATATGTCTTTCTGAATAAACATTTTCAAATTATTCCAATAGATATGCAGCCATATGGTAGCCCTTTTCTTATTTTTTTTGAAGAATCTCTGTAGTACTTTCCATAGTTGCTCTACCAACTTACATTTCTGTCAGAAATGCGTGTGGGCCAAGTGTACAGACCTGAACCATTCAGTGCAATGATTAAGGTTGTTGAATCCATGAGTGTGGGAGAAGCTACATCTCATTTTAAAGGATTCATGATTCCTGCACTCCAAAATTTAAACTAACAACATCATGCCCCATGAACATGTATGCTAGAATTGTGCTTGGGGTTCTGTGGTAACAAAGAGGAGGGACATAGTTAAATTAAAAAACAAACAAACAAAGAAAACCTCAGTGACAGAGCATAATGAAGCACTGGATTCCACTGACATTCACAAATATCCAGTGGACAAAAAACAATGAGTTCTGCAGCATTATAAGTAGAAGACAATAAGAGAACCTTCAACTATTAGAGTATTCTGCTTATTTTTACTTGATAGTACAAATAAGTAATCTGCCTTCTTTTATTAATAACAGTTGGATTTTATTGTTTAAAGACACATCAAGTATCAATCAAATTCTTGAATTTTCAATTTACCTAGCTTTTGAATTTCTTTTGTACATTTCTAGAACAAACTTATGCTTTCATTTGTTTTAAAAATGCATGAAGAAAGGATTAAGGTGATATTGAAGAGATGATATGATGTTATAAACTAGTGAAAAATAACTATTGAAGTGCAGACCTTAATCATCCAGGTCAAGGGAACAGGTGAAATATCAGGCCTGTGTGGTAACCATGAGCTTCTGTTCACTATGTCTGGTTTAGTAGAACCTATGCAAGTCGGACCTGCCAGAGAATGCATGGATATTAAAATTACTTCATCTGTCACCCACTTTTATTGAACAAGTAGCAACTTGTTGTGTAAGTAAAATGCTCTATTTGTACACATCTGACCTCTTGCCAAATCCTATTTATTTCACTTCATAGCATTTCAAAAAGCCAGCTTTTCCTCTCATTTCCACAGCCATATTCTTTACTGAGCTTCAGTAATTTCTGGCATAAAGTCTCCAATCACTGAGTGACCTTTAAAAATGCAAATTTTATCATGTCTTCTGTCTGCTTAGAACTCCTTGCTGACTTCTCATTGCTGTTCAGGTAAAGTAAAGAATTCTTTTTGTGGCCTCCATGCCCTGTCTCTGTGGTCCCTGTTCACCTCGCCGGCACTATCTGTCATCACATTCCCTCTCTCAGCAACTCTGGCTGCTCACATTCACTGCCACTTCCACCAGGGATCTCTTGTTCACTTGTTCCCATTCTTTTGCTCAGTTGTGACAAAACACAGCTTGAACTAATTTAAGGAGAAAAATATATTAAAAGATGTTAGGACTCTCACAGAATTGTTGGCTGTAAAGCCAGGAACCACATCCCAAATCACTTCAGACCCATGGCAGTGCAGATATCATGTTCCTCAATGCCAAGCCCCATATGCAGCTATTTATCCTGCCAAGCCTGTTGCCCAAGCAACTCATTACTGCTGCATCATCTGATGCCTACAGAAAACATCTCCTCCATTTCCTGTTCATTTTCAATCACTTGTTTCTAATTCAGTCTTTTATATTTATGTCTTTAAGGTACAGACTGCACAAATGTAGCTGTAGTTTAACTGCAAAGGATGCTGGGCAAATGAATATCTGATATATTTAACTTCTCACTGGGATGGACTCTGTCCTCCTAAAACTCATTAGTGAATTTATCAAATAAAGGAAAGGGATTTATCTGCTGTGTGCCCAAATAATAATGTTAAATTCAACTCATTCTTAGTCACTCAGCCAAATTATAACTCTCTGAAGGTTTCCCTATGGGTCACCTCTTCTTGCTTGTCCAGGTCAGGTCTCTTAGTAATAAATTTTTATTTGTTTATTTGTTTGGTTACTTATTTGTTTATTTATATTTTCTTTTTTCGGGTTCATTTGATTTTATTATTTTTGTTCTATTACAGTTGTCTCAATTTTCCCCCATTGCTCTCCCCTGCCCTGCCCTGCCCATTCCCTACTCTCACAGTCAGTCCCCACTCTGTTGTCCATGTCTATGGGTCATTTACACCTGTACCCTCTACTTATCTTTCATAGCATTAATACTGCTGTTATGAAATGATTAAATTTGTAATTCTTTGCTTAAGTCCTGCCCCTCCCTGCTAGAATATGACATCTATGAAGAGAAATACTATGTTTATCTTAGTTGAACTTTTTTATCCAAACACTAAATGTATAGTGGGTACCTAATAAATATCTCTTCAATGAATAAATTATGCACTGAATGACATATCACTCTTCAGAATGCTTTCTAAACAGCATTTTCTAAAATTTAAGGGATCCCGTGCTTGATGGCAATTTACAAGGCACCTATTTCTTTTGTTGGTTAGGCTCATTGAGAGCTTATATACTATTTTAACAAAAGGCAACAACTTGTGGAGAGGTGGCAAGATGAAAGAAAAGGGGTTTGGGCTTAAAGGGACATTAAATTGTGGAAAGGTAAATAAATGAGGAAAAGTAATGGAAGATAAGAGTTGTCTAGTGAGGTGGGTTATGTAGACCCACGTTGGTGCCATCTTTATTGATAAGAGTTTAATGACTTTCAGTATTAAAGAGTCACTGTCCTTTTCCTGGTATGGAAGAGCTGATCATCTTCACTGTGGTAAATTTATTCTCTACATTTATATAGAAAGAGAGAGGGCAGAAAGTTCCTCTTATATCTGCTGTTTCTTCAATACCTTCAGCTCAAAATAATCATTATGTCAGAGTGGCATATTTTAAGGAAGCATATTGGAACCCTCTTCAGAGGAAATATTCTGTACGTATTAAACAAATTTACACTAACATTTTAGGTTAAGAAGATTCCAGTTGAGCATGCATATAACATAATCTAATACTTTGTTTAGTTTCTTACCTATACTTTTATTATTCAAACGTTTTCAAGCTTGTACTCATCTGTATGACTTTCTCAGCCCACATTTATGAGCTATGTTACCCAAGTTACCTCTCCTTTAATTTCCAAAATAACCTTCTCTACCTATCTTTTCCCTAGTTATCCTTTTGTTTAGGCTCCTTAAGGGTTTTGCACTACTTTATGGTTGACAATTTTTATTCTTATCTAAAGTTGAGTTCTTGCTATTCTTTGTGGAGAATACAGGGGGATCACATTTTCATATGGATTACAGTTATTAAAAGCTCAGGTCATGTTTTCCAGTGAAGCAAGGTCATAGTACAGGTTTCCTGTCTAACCAAGGGCTAAACACCATGTATACCAAGGAAACCCATTACATACAGCAACTGTCAATAATTATAATCAAGCAAGTAGAAAAATTATGATCCAAGCCATGCAAATGAACATAAATGTATGGCAAAAGAGGTAAAAGATTTCATTAAAATTGCCTAGATGTAAAACCAGTATATTAGGTATTGTATCGAGAGTTTTACATGTATGAATGGGTGAATGAATCCGGTTTTCTTGTTCATTCTGCTTTAATTGCTCTTATCTCTTCTTTGTACTTCCACTTCTCTTAATTTGAGATTCAGATTCATTTTTTGAAAGGGCTCAATTATCAACAACTATTTATAGATTAATTCTGTTCAAGGAATCCAGTGTTGAGCAAAAATTACCTTTCATTGTCTCTCCTAGAGCTTACAGTTTATGAAAACTCAGAAATTTTATTGAATTATTGGCAAGTATTTATTAAAGAATCACATTGGCCTACAATTACTATCTATAATTACATGATTATAGAATACTGTGAAATAAAAATATGAGGACAATAAAAGCATTTATCAGGGTTTTGTTATCTTGTCTGGGGGGGGTCAAGGAAAGCTCCCTTGAACGACATTAAAGCAGGAAGAAGTGCATACAGGCATACTGGTGAGATGGGGACAGTGAATGTGATAAGACAGAGACATTGGCACTTGATGACATCAGAAGGTTTCTGTGAACTGAATACTAGAGGTCTGCTGTGTGTGTGTGTTGACAAAAATTCTTTTCCTGACCAAACTCTAGTCTGGTTCCTCTGAACTCTCTTCTCAACTAGGCCCTAACTTTTGTGCTTCTGTATTCATCTCCTCCCTGTCCAATTTTAACAAGAATCTACCCAAGTCAGTTTAATCAGAATCCCCCAACCTGGGTATCTAATCGTGTTCATTATCCTTCACCATACCCCAGGTGATGCCTCATTACCCTGGCTCACCTTCAGCAAGAGTCCTGTTAGGATAGTTTGGCCAGAATCATCCCCAACTCCTGATGTTTCTGCTTAGTAATATTCTATCCACTTATACCTTCCCCTCTGCTTTTTGGTTATAAATTTACTTTTTATTTGGGTTGTATTCAGAGTCAAGCCCAACATATACCACAGAATTCCATTTTATAGTCCTTGTACCTATCATGATAGTCTCCTTGAATAAATTGTGCATCACTATCTTTAACAAGTGCCATGAATAAATTTTCTGTAACAGATTATATATTTGTTTTTGTGCTATTTTCCCAGTTATTTACCTTATGCATGGCTCATCACCAATAGTTTAGATCCATGAGGTAGTGATGGCTAAATATGTGGGTAAGGTTGGCTTTGAGTAGGGGATAGAGGATAGGGGTGGCCAAGATAAATGAGGGAAAAATGAAATACAAAGTAGCGTATTACACTCCAGCACTGTCCATTAGAGAATAATAGTATGTTCTGTTTGCCATTACTTATGTTTCTTTTAACAAGAGGGGTACAGCCTTTGAGTTAATCAGATTCCTTGATCCATGAATCCTACAGCTGACTCTTTTTGGTCTCCCACACCATGCTCTCTGTCTGGAATGCCCTTCTGGCCAGATTATCAAGATTTTTTGTCTTCATATCAAATAACATTTAAAATCTTTCAAATGTAGGTGTTTTGTTGTTGTTTGTGTTTTACTTCAAAGTCCATGTGTTTCAGCTATAGCAAAGGTTGGCTTTCCTGATTATTGTTCTTTGTACTACATGCTCTTAACTGCTGGTTCTTTTATTCAAATATATATAATTCATATTTTTATTTAAATTGTTTGGGGTCATGATGTCTTTGTTGGTTATATTGTAAGCTCTTAGAGATAAACTACTGTAAGGATTTAATTTGCTTGTTATGGGTTTGCTTGCCTCAGGCTCCTGCCAAATCTATCCAGGAACATTAGCAATTTGCAGCAATTTCAAACCACCATCATTTATAAGACAAAAAAACAAACTGCACTATGATTACATAGAAATTAGAGCAATCAATAGACATTGTGCTTTTCTCCATAATACATATGACCCATTAGATTATAAAATAGCATGTTACTGCACAATGGTGTACTTCTATTTTTCTTTATTTTTGTTCACATACATGAGCTATGGCAAGATAAAATAAAACATGAACTGAGTAATGAATCTAATCCTGGTTCTGTATAAGGCTGGCCTTATGACTTTGATCAAGAGATCCACCTCCTTTAAATATCAGCTTCTCTGTATGTAAAATGGAATGATCATACTTGCCCTAAAAGGTTTTTAACTGTATTTGAAAATTCTTTGGAAATGTAAAATCTAAGGTGTGATAATGGTTATTGAACCCAATAAAATAATGACAGGCATGCTATTTAAGTATGTTTAAAATGGTATTGATGTTGCATACATTTTCTGCAATTGAATGAAATCATCTTTACATGAGGGAAAACGTGGAGCTGGCTGTGTAGTTTTCTCCTTGGCAGATGTCGCTATGTGATGCTCATCGCCCCATTGGGAAAGCCTAAGAAAATTGCATATTCATTTTAGCATTAGCTTTCTGACTGTGTGAGAGACTCGGAGAAGATTAGCCTTCTGCAGAAATATGCTGAACAATGCATTACACCTATTAATGTACTGAATCTATCAGACCTAATTTCCAGAGTGTTTGATTTGAAGTTAAAATATTGTAATAAAAATAAAAAGTACTCGTTTAACTATATTTGTTGTTTGTAGAAATTAACATTGAATTCATCCAGTTGTATTCAAGATTTTCCTATAGAGGTTTTGTTTATCAATCAGTCAAAAGAAATTTAAAAATATTTTCCAACAATTTGAAAAACAACAAGTGATTATCGAAGATAAGAAGGTTTGTTATTGGCAAAATTTCAAAAGGACTTTTACAAAATTTCTTTAATATGTATGAATAGATTAATTAATCCTCTCACCACTTTAGTGATGAACTCAAAGTAATAAAATATATGATCCCAATTTTCTGCATAAAGATACTAAGTAGAAAGGTTATTACGTGCTGTAGGTGATTCTAAAAATCAATACCTAAGCAGAAAAAAAATTAATAACTTTGAATTCTGGCTTCTGACAATAAGCCAGATAGACCTAATCTGTCTATTTGGGGCTTTTAGTAGTCTGTCTTATATTTATTTAACTATTCATATTATTTGTATTCCCCTCTCTTCAAACCACTTGAATTCCTCTCAAATAAAATTTAACATAGGAAAGCAAACCTCATCTACTTGTGACATTATGCGTATCAGTTGCTTAATACACATTTGATTGTGTTACTAATAGCATAGTAGAGGAGATGCAGCAGCTACTTCAACAAAACCAAAAGGAGAAAAATATTGAGTCTGCTATTTCTATTTACTCCGTCAGCTACTGGAAGACCGTCTTCCTGAAAGGTACCTGATAACCGTTACTATTTTGTCTGTTTAATGCTTTTCCCCTCACATACATTGCTGTTTCATTTGGGTTTAAGTGATACTGTCTGCGTTTCAGTGCAGTGAGTACATGGAAGTCATGCTGCATCTGTTCAAGGATCACCTGGTCCCAGAGTTGGCTTTATTCCCAAAAGGCAGCTGGGGCGCTGATGACACAGCTGCTCTACACGGATGACAATAGAGGCTGCTAGATTCCTTTTATACATCTCACTCAGCTTTTTCAGGAATAAAATGTAAATTTTTATATGATGTTGTTTGTATCTATCAGAAAATATGCTTCAGTGAATTGTGAAAACACATCTGTTATATTTTTATATGACACTTGGTTCTTAATTAAACATAGTTTATAGTAGTGTTCCCCACCCTTAAGTGGGTTATATATATTTTTATCATTCAAACACTTAATTTTATTGAGCAATAATACCTAACATTTGGTAAATGTTTCCTACTGGTTAATCATCTAAAAACATATGTTATGAGCTTCCATAGTTTATTGTAGCAGGATTTGAAACATCAGCTAGTCATAACCAGGTTTGTATTATTACAAGCAAGATTTTTAAAAAGCAATACATATACATGAAAGCTGAAAATGAAATCTTACTTGTAGATCAAATGAGGTGAGAAGAAAAATTTTTATTATGTTTCAGTCCATTAGGTAAACAATCTCTATTAGTGTATGGTGAACTGAATCTGAGCCATTAAAAATAGTGTTAGAAGCAAGTAGATTGATTCATACAGGAAGAATATAAGGGAATTTTTATGACTACTGTAACCAGTTCATTAAGGCCTCAAGAGATGGCAGTTAGTTCCATATATGAGAAAGTATGTGAAAAGAATAAGGAAGAACAAGGAAAAGAAGCCAGACCACTAAAATGACTGCAAATGAAGGCAAAAAAGAATTTATAGCAAATGGATTTAGTACTGAAAGAGAAAATGAATATGAATAGGGAATACCTTTGGGCATTTCCATCTATTAGGGAGAAATATTATCTATAACTATTTGTGACCTCTAAGCCCAAACAATAGATGTGGTATGAAAACTTCAGCAGGTTATTTTGATTATAACAAAGAGTTAAATTCAGTATCGGGCATCTGAGCACATCTTAAGAAAAATTATTAGGGAGAAACAAGATGGCGGAGGAGTAAGTGGAAGCTACACTAACTTCCTCCCAGAACTAGTATGGATTTACAACGTAATTTTGGAGAAATCATCTGGAATAACCAACCGAACACCAGCTGGAGAGAAGTCTTATAACCACGAAGAGACAGAAAAGGCCGCCACATCACAACGTGACCTGTAGGGGGTGCAGAGACGCAGAAGGGCTGGCTGGGCTCACACGGGTGGCAGCTGAAGGGACTGAGAAACAGCTCAGCAGCCGGGGGTTCCCTCTGAGAAGGGCAGGGTCTAAACCCCCAGCCGGGCTTCCCAGCCTACAGCAACACAGTGGAAAGTAAAATAGTATCCAGTTGAGAAAAACGAAAAGCCACAGGGTTTCTTGCTAGCCAGAGAGAAACAGCTGGAGAAAAAGAGCTCTTAAGTGGATCACATACAAAAATATTTTGGCCCCCACTTACCCTGGGCACAAGCAGAGGGAAGACAGAGAGGACTGGAAATGCTTGGGGAGAGTTTGGTGTGGTGGCTTTGAGGGGAGAGCTGGGGAAGCGGCCGGCCGGGTCCCAGTGCTGACTCATCCCCACACTGCAGGCAGACCATTCCCGGCCAAGTGGCGTCAGCCTGAGGGGAAGCAAAAGCCCAGCCTACAGGAATTAAGCTGCCACACCCACGGTCCTTAAACCTGACAGCTAATCACAGATTGAATAGATTAACAACTAAAGGAGACAGACAAAGGCAGTAGATCCCTGGAAGTCTCCAACAGGCTGCCTAGGCCCAGACTGGTACAGGATCTGATGCCACCAGGGGCAGACCCAGGAAGTGCAGATCATTCTAAGAAGCACCAACAAACAATAGGAGTCACAAAAATGGGGAGACAGAGAAACAACCCCCCATCGAAAGGAAAGGTAGAGTCCCCAGAAAGAGTGCTAAATGAAATAGAGGGGAGCAAACTATCAGATATGGAATTGAAAGCATGGATTATGGAGAAGCTCAATGAGCTCAGCGGAAACTACAAAGAACTCCAGAAAAACTACAGTGAACTCCAGAAGAACTATAAGGAACTTACTCAGAATTATACCAGCATCAAAAAGGACATGGAAGCTATCAATAAGAGCCAGGAGGAAATGAAGAATACGATCTCTGAATTGAAGAACACAGTAGAAGGAATTAAAAGCAAGCTAGAGGAAGCAGAAAATCGGATCAGCGAGCTGAAGGACAACGTAGACAAAAACTCACAGACAGTGCAACAAAATGAAAAAAGGCTGAACAAGACTGAAGAGGCTCTAAGACAGCTGCAGGACAACATGAAACGTAATAATATCTGTATCATAGGAATTCCAGAAGGAGAAGAAGAAGAGCAAGAGATAGAAAACCTCTTTGAAAAACTAATGACAGAAAACTTCCCTAACATGAAGAGAGAAAGAATCATGGAAGCCCAGGAAGCACAGAGGGTCCCAATGAAGATGAACCCCAACAGGCCCACTTCAAGACACATCATAATTAAAATGGCAACATTCAAAGACAAAGAGAGAATCCTAAAAGCAGCAAGAGAGAAACAACTAATAACATGCCAGGGAGCTCCAATAAGGCTATCATCAGATTTCTCAGCAGAAACACTACAAGCCAGAAGGGAATGGCAAAATATATTCCAAGTAATGAAAAACAAAGGCCTACAACCAAGAATACTCTACCCAGCAAGGCTCTCATTCAAAATGGAAGGTGAAATAAGGAGTTTCCAAGACAAAAGAAGGTTAAAAGAATACATCTCCACCAAACGAGCATTGCAAGAGATGCTAAAGGGTCTGCTTTAAGAAGATGAAGAAACAGAGAGAGACAGAGAGGAACATGAGTACAAAGGGGGAAAATGACAATGAATAAGTACTGAAAGAAAGAAGGAACTTCTACCATTTGCGACAACATGATTGGAACTAGAGAGAATTATGCTTAGCGAAATAAGCCAGGCAACAAAAGAAAATTACCTTATGCTATCACCTGTTAAAGGAAACTAATGAACAACACAAACAAATGAGCAAAATTGAACCAGAGGTATGTAAACAAGGAATAAACTAACAGTAACAAAGGGGGAGATGGGAGGGAGAGAAGTGGTAAGAAGGGGAAGGGTCTAGTCAAAGAACATGTATAAATGACCCATGGACTTGGACAACTGAGTGGGGACTGAATGTGGGAGAAGGGAGGGACAGGGTGCAGAGAAGCAAGAGGGGGAAAAAAGTGAGACAACTGTAATGGAAAAACAAACAAGCAGAAAAATTTTTAGTGGGGGGAAAAAATAAAAATATAAAGAATAGAAATGCAAGTTCAGTGAATATTAGAAGGACAAGAATTTTCCTTCACACTATATATATTTTCTCCCTATCTGATCCCTCCAGAATTTGGCATTCTAAAGAAGTAAGTAATGACCTAAGTTTCTTTGCATAAAACTAATAATACCAGCTGTTAATAACGATTTTTTGACTAAGACTTTGACTGGAATGTCATGCCTAAAGGAGACATGATTGGGCTTTGGTTGTTACCAAAAAGCCCTGAGCAACTGGGACTGACTTTCAAAGGTAATAAAAGTCCACGAGATAAAAGGCCTGGTACCTTGGATGGATGAGCGGTCCATAGCAATCTTTCCAGGGAAGGAACGAAGGTTGTTTTCCTGAAAGATGGCTAGAAGGGACCTTAAGGCACAATGGAAAACCAGGAGGACCTGGAAAAGACAGGTGTTTACAGGCAAGGCTGAATGCCAGGTATGTGGCTCAACTTCTATGCCCTGAATGGCAGACTGAAGGTCACCCTAAATGTTCCTTGCGTAAGTTCCAGCAAAGCAGAACTAAAGATCGTAAGTGATCATTTGCTGCTCTTGTTGTGTTTATGCAAATGAACAGGATAAATTAAAAATGAACTTAATGCAGTCCCTTTAATGACAAGGAGGGTAATCTTAGGGAGAAAAATCACGATTCAAGGAAGATCACAATGCCCAGTGGTAGACTATAAAGTAGTGCAGCTAACCATCTTTAAAGTTTCTTTTATTTAAAGTTTGTTTTCATTTGAAAGTTAAACTATGTCTGTGGCATTATCAAAGATGTTTAATTTACAGGTGAGAAGAATGTCAAGTGCCTTGCAACTGGATGTCTTTCCGATAAGACAGTCCTACAGATTTAGAGACTTGTATGTGGGTTATGTTACATAAATTAACATGTGTTTTCTGTTTTCAAAGGGCATAAGCCTACGATCTCATTACCTGAGTGATTGTCTGTACATATAGGCTTCACTTAATCCTGTCTGCATTGCTGCCTCCTGAGACTCAATGGTTTGGCTGAACTAAGTGGCTGGGTTGGTGAAAACGGGGTGGTCTGTGGGCTTCATTTTAAAACTGATTTTTCTTTTCTGTCCTAATGGCTTGGACAGAAAGAGCCCAGAGGCCTGAGACGGGGGAAACCTAAAATATTTCCCTCAGTCCAAACTAAGTATAATGGGCAAAAGGGTTTTGGACAGGTGAGATGTACCTGGCATACCTTCCTCCAAAGAAACCCTTCTTTTCCCTAATGTGGGACATTGAAAAATTAATACCTGTCTTTTGTCATCTAGTGGTTACGGATTGAATGATGTCCTTTAACCCTGCTGCCCGCAGAATACAACAAGGATGCCAGCCTGTTAAACCAAGCATGCCGTTGTCCAGAGACAGCCAACCAACCTGGAGTCTGCACGATCCTTCCCCTTGTGGGAAGGTCACCCTCCCCTCCACATCCCCACTCTTATTAGGGATTTCTTGACCCAAGGGTAGGTAGGACAACGACCATGTCCAGCTTGAAGCAGCTAGAGGAGCTCGAGACCTTCGTCCATTGTCCTTTATAAGATTGTAAAGGGTCTTAAGTATGAGAGGGAGGGATTGTTATTTTTTATTGTTAAAATATTTAACTAATTAATTAATTATTTAAAAAAAAAGAAGAGGAATATATGAAAGGGTGAGCCATGTGCATGGACTTGGGGAGGGGATTGTCGGGGAAGGGGGGTGCTGGGTGGAGGGGAGCAAAGGGGAAAGAATTAGAACTATTGTAACAATATAATCAATAAAATATACTTTAAAAAAAAAGAAAAATTATTAAAGAGCTTAGCCCCTAGATTTGGTTGAGAAAATATTATTTTATCTGCTTACTTAATGGCACTGTGAGGCCATGCTGTCACAGTTGGTTCTCAAGTGGGCTAGGCATCTTGTAGATGTGATATTATTAAACAAATACATTACAATATTTTATTATGTTTATTATACAAGTTATGTTTAATGTAGAAAATTAGAATAAGCAGAGAAGCAAAGAGAAACATTTGTTAACCCTCCATAGTGCAATATGTAATATTTTGTGTTGTATACTTCCAAAATTTTAAGTTTCATGTACTTATATATCCACAAACGTGCATGTCCATGCACACACAACCACAATATCATCAACATACAAGTGGATAAAAAAGTGGTGATAAATATACGCAATGGAATATTACTCAGCCATAAAGAAGAATGAAATCTTATCATTTGTGACAACATGAGGGACCTAGAGGGTATTATGCTCACTGAAATAAGTCAGACAGAGAAAAACAAATACCATATGATTTCCTTTATATGTAGAATCTAAAGAACAAAATGTATAAATAGAAATGGACTCATAAATACAGAATTAAATGGAGGTTGTCACATGGGAAGGTGGTTGGGGAGCTGGGTAAAAGTGACAAAGGTACTAGGGACTACAAATTGATGTTACAAAATAGTCACAGAAATGTAAAGCATAGCATAGGGAATATAGTCAATAATAGTGTAATAACTATGTGTGGAGCCAGGTGGGTACTAGAATTATCAAAGGAGGTCACTTTAACAGTTATATAATTACCTGACCACTATGCTGTACACCTAAAATTAATATAAGATAATATTGAATGTTAACTATAATTAAAAAATATTTGTAGGACATTGTTAACAGTATCTTCCCAGTTCATTTAAGTTTAATGAAAAAATTACTTTTATGCTTTCTTCAGCCACCTATTTTAACTTTTAAAGAGTTTTTAGAATATTTTTTTATCCCTGATGTTCTGAAACATGATACTGATGCCTTTTAGCAGAGATTTTTTTCTCTCTTTTTCTTTGTCTCTCTCTTCAGGACATTCTGTGAGTCTGGTGTCTTCTTTCAGGTGTTGAACCACTATGAACTATGATTCTTTAATTTTCTAATCATTCCTCTTCTATCTCCCTTCACTTTGCTTTTTGAGAAATATTGTTAGTATGATTCTTAATATTGTTTTGATTTTTAAACATCTCAGATACACACACAATTATTTATTTAATAGGATTTTCCCCCTGTACTTTATATCTTCATCATAACATCTTGTTCTCTCTTTAAGTATATATTGTTTTCTATTATCTCTCTGGCAATTTTAGGTTTTATTTGGTAAATCATCTTTTGTGTTTTAATATTGTCTCTTCTTTTTTCACATTTCTTTTTTATATTTATTATGGTTTTATTCTTTCAGACTATTGCTATTGAGACCCACATGACATGTAAGGCAATGGGGAACACCTATTTTGAGCAATTTAACTTCACATTTTCTTACATATTCAGCAAGTCAACTCTGGCAGAGTTTTCTCCAGAAGCCAGAAGCCCACATTACCCAGGCTTACCGACACTTACTTTCTATCCTATAGCCATAGAGGAGCCCTCGTACAAAAGGCAGCCTTTCTGGCAAAGGGTTGCTGGACTGATACAAGTGCTATGATCAGAAACACTATCTGTTCACTGGAAAGTAAAAAGGTCAAAGGAGAAGTCACAGAAATTTGCCTTGCATCTCAGGAACATTCTGAGATTCATTAATTCTTCTTTTAGGCAAAAACAAATCAAAGAAAAACCTAATCATTTACCATCGAGGATGAGAAAAACGTGCCATTATGGGCATTCCTATTGGAACTGGGCACTTCCAGGAAAGCCTTTCCAAGACCATGCAATTGGTCAATAAAAGCATACTTTTCTATATGTGCCCCAGCAAAGTCAAGCAGGACCTATTCTGGGCTGATATATCCTTTGCTCACATAGTCAACACATTGTAGAAAAAGGGATCAGATTAGTTTATCCTAAGGAAAGAGAGGCATTTTAGTGTAATCCAGTGTGAGATTACTAGTTACTCCTGACTTTTCTCCCACTTTCAAATCCCCTGTGATTACATGGGTCCATCTGGATAATCTAAGCTAATATCTTTATTTTAAGGTCAGTTTATTAACAACCTTAATCCATTTGAAACCTTCACTCCTCTTTTCCATGTGACCTAATGTATTCAAAGGTCTGGGGATTAGGGAATGCATGTCTTTGCGAAGCCATTTTTCTGCCTATCACAACTGTAATCATATATTTATTTGTCCGTATCTTCTGTGAGAATATGAAGTAGATTGTGGGTCCTCCTTATCCTTTCATCCCTGTCTCAGGCACAGTAACTGTTACATACTAATTGTTAGTGAGTGGTTGTGGAGTAACATGAAGTTTTATTTTGCAAAGAAATACAAAATACAAAATATATAAATAATTAAAAGACACTATAAGATTTGTAACAAGTGTGACTTTATTCTTGTTTTACTTCCACTGCTTTTTTTTAAAGGTTAGATTTATAAAATAGAAGAGTGTAAATTAAATGATACAAACTCTGGGAAGTATTACATAATATATCATTTTAGAAAGAAAATCAATATATGCTTATCTTATTATAACTACTAAATAGGTAACTCAACAAAAGCAATTTCCTAACCTTTAAAGAGGAGAAAAAGTGATTAAAAAATAGATTTTATACTTAACAGTTACTTTCTGTGGCCTTTAAGGATCTTCTCCTTTGTCACTCTGTCAGATTCAACAATCTTACCCCTGTAGATCTCAGGGAATGGGAAAAGATTTTGGCTCATTTATATGGAGATTTCAAAATGTTTGAGCTAGAGGAAATTACAGTGGTGACTCCAGCTCTCAGACTAATTAAATCTTGAATTTGTCAAGTGTATTACTGTATTTTAGAAGACTCAAAGTGGAAAGATGACACAGATAAAAACCTCTAGGGATTTAAAACAATGTAAACCCGACAAAGCTCAAAATTATTTACAATAAGAAAAAGAGGGATCAAATTGTAATGTTTGCTTTTTTCTCAGTAACAGTCTATGGAATCCACAAATCTCATTATGTTTCCCATTATAAATGGAGGAGTCAGCCATATTTGGACATCCAAGATTAGTCTCGTCAATTACTATTCTCTGGGTTAGGCCTCATTTGCTCAGGCAGATGAGACTAAGGGTTGAGAATGTGGCCCTGGAGAAACACTGACTGATTTACTTTTAATTCTGCCATTTTCTCTTAGTGTGACCTGAGACAAACTTATTTTCATTTCTTTGTCTCAACTTTCCTGTCTATAAAATGAGGATAATAGCATCTTCTGATTGGGTTATTTTGAGGATTAATACATATAAAGTATAGAAGACATGCTATCTGATACTACCCGAAAGACTAGCTAGTGGAGTCAAGGGATAGGTATTGTGTCAGCTCTGTATTCTGCATGCAGACAAAATATCACCCTGCCTAAATGTTATAGTTTGCCCTGCTAGCTAACAGTCCATAATGTAATAATATAGCCCAGTAGGATCATTTAATCACCTTCACCATGTAAGAGATTAACAGTATAATCCCTTATTTGCTCTAAAATATTTATTTTTATGATACAGTAGGTTGGTACCAAATTATTCTTTGTACATTCAGAATAAAACCAGTGATGCCAAATATGAACCTGAATTAAATCTGATATGCTTGCCTTATTCAAAATTTTCCTTAAATATCAAAGAGATGCAAGAGAATGTGTGACTTACATGACATTTGAAATGGCATCTGGCTAGAAGCCCCCAATACAACTTCTCCCCACTTCGCAATAGAAACTTATAAAGAGAAATAAAAATAAAAATTCATAGTAATACTGTAAACAAAAACAGTAACCAAATGACAATCTCCAGATATGCTGAGGTAGATAAAATAAGTGTACAAAAACTATTATTTTTACTTCTTTGCACACCTAAGAAAAGGGAAAAAAGGATAATATGTACTTTGTATAAACATGTGTACAAATATTTCATGTACATATACTTACATATAAAATATAAAAATATACACATTAGCTAACAGATGCATACAACAGATGTTTCCTGTAGAGTATTCTGGAAAGCCAGAACAACTTGTTTTGCTCAATTCCAAATAACATTTGAAAAATCCAGTGGTGCATTTGCTGTTCATAATTTTTTATCTGAGAATTTTTAATTGCAATTTTTAAATAGCTGGTTCCAGTTATTCAGCGATGTGTTTAAATATTTAACAACAAGCTCTCCAATCAATCCTTCAACCAATCAAGTAATCAATAGCTAACCCTAATTTTAGGTTTGCAGATTTTGAAATTCCCACCATGGCTAATTTCAACCCACCAATGTGACATCACTGAATGTGAACCACTGTCATTTCAGTAATGGAGCCTTCAGACATGCCAACTTCCAATTTTTGAGCTGCCTAGATGACAACAAATGAAGCCAGACTTTGAAAAAGCCTGCCTAACTGCAGATTCATAGTTCAAGTAAATTTGTTGTTTTGAGCCAGTAAGTTTGGGGATAGGTTTGTTACGTTGCAGTAGGTAACCAGAATACATGCTATCCTCTATTCTAAATGGTCATAATGAGGCCACTTCTTATTCATGTTTGGGACCTTAAAGCTTAGCAAAGTTGGCATTTAATTAATGTTTCTTGGTGTAATAACAAAAAGAGATAATGTTCTAATTTAAAAAAGTAAATAAATATGATTTTTATAATCTTAATAATTTCAAGATAATCTGATTGAAAATATAAGACACATTTCATGAATCCTTAGTAGATAAAAAGTACATAAGAATAAATAAATATAAAAATATTTCAAAACTAACTTTCTTATTATGCCATTATAAATTACCCAAGTTATGTAGTTAGATTTGTGAAAATCACACCTTAACTTTTTGAAATAGTATCAAGACCATGTCATTTGTGCAATAAAGTTAAATTTCTAAAAATGTGCACTGTGAAAGTAAAGTTAGGTTTTAGTTAATTCTAGAATTTAAGAATAATATAAGAAAGCACAATTACCATGACCTACTGATTTGAGCTCTGACAGTTACGGGCTACTCCTTCTATCTGGTTCTTTGTTTGTATAAACCACTGTGTCCTATTGACCTTTATGTCATTTCCTGCCCCAATTCCACCACTCTAGTCCAGGCTCCTGAATTATAATATCATTGATCATTACTTCATGCTCAGGTATTACATTTATCCCTACTTATCTGTGACAAATTAATCTTTGTTATACTATTTATTCCTGTTAGTCTTATACTAAAACATCTTCCAGGTTTCCCATTGCTTATAAGATAAAGTCCAAAGATCTTGGTGACCTTAAAGACATCTGTGATTTGGAATCAAGGGATCTTTAAACCTCATTTTTCAACACTCCTCCATTCCATTAGGTTTGGTTTTCTCTTTGGTATTCTAAATGTTTCTTACTTGTATTATGTCTCTTGATTTTCTTCTTCTCTTTATTTGAATTCTATGGATTTTTCAATTATTTTTATCAAATAGTTAATTTAAGTTACAACTTTCAAATCCTCTATTTTATTAATAATTTCAGTGGACACTCTTGATGCCCTATCCATAGCACCTTTGCACTCATTATTTTAGTGCATGTGTACTACATCCTAGTCCAACAACCTTCAACTCTCTGCCAGAGGACTCTCTCCTTGTCATGTAGGGCAGGAAGGAAGATGTAAATAAAGGAGGTAGTGCTTCATGGTCCCAGCACTCATCCCTAGCCAGTGTTGGATGGTACTGGGAGGACAAACACCTTCAGGAGGAATATTTTTAAGTTATAGTCTAGACCCTCTCAGAGTTCCCCAGTTGCTCACAGTGGCAACCTGCTATGGGAACCTGCTAGGTAACATAACCCTGTTGGTTTTCCTCTTCCTCCCATCTTATATCTGTGCTTCTTGCAATCACCTCCCAAAGGAATCACTTGCTTTCCGGTCCTTGTCTATATTGGAAAAATATAACATAAGGCAACACTGTAACACAGTAGGAACCTCCTGTTTTTCCAAACTGCTCCATCATATGCTCTGTATCAATTATTTAGCATGTAATTCTTTTCATGAACAACATTTATCAATTATGTGTCTTTCACTCATCTAGGCATCAAGGGTACTATGATGGACAAGCCTCTCCTTATGTTTTCTAGTGGCAGGAGACAAGGATGCAAGCTAATAAAATATCATTCTATATTGTCATACATAGGCATATTGCATTATATACTATTTTGGCATTGAGCTGCTCAAAGTGCTATATGGTAAACACCCTCCTATCTCTACTCCCCCTCATTGAGAGCCAATGACCTATACTATGTTTTCCTCAGTTTGAGTGACTACTTGCCAAAATGTTTGGTTTATTTATTTTGCTACAGTCTTTCTTTTTACAACTAATATATTATTTTCTTTAAAAGAAGCTTTTAATTTACTTTAGGTTAACAAGACTAGTGATCTTTGCCTAACTGGCTCTACCATTAAAATAATGTTTAAAAGTACTGAAAAGATAGTGCCATAAACCAGGGAAACCATAGTCTGTTAACTAGGATAAATCCCAGTATGAGGTATATCTTCATGGGGACTAGACTATAATGACTCTATATAGAGCTGATAATTAATGATCTCATTTCCTGGAATACCTTGGACCTTTGGCTAATAGTTTAGATTACCATACCTCCAACTAGACTTTTAGTTTAAGGAATTGCATAGTATCTTTTTAGTGTATTTTCCGACCACAGTATCTTTTTAAAGGAGGCCTGTTGTAGGTACTCATTAAATATTTTTGAAAGAATGGATAGATAAATAATATTTATATAAATATGGGGAATGTATAATTGAATTACATTAGGAAAATTTTAACTAATAGATTACATTCCATCTGTATTTATATTTATGAAAATACATTGTCTAATATAATTCTGCAATATGTATATTATTTATTTTCTTCATTCAGCCTCACCTACTTTCAAATGATTTAGATATGAAATAGACAGTTTTAAATTATGTTAAATTCAATAACATAATAAAAACAGAAGAGAGACAAGCTTATGGAAGCATAAGGAATTCATGTCACCAGATTTCTCAGATGACCTCATTACTACTTCTGGGCACACAATTTGGCTTAATTTCCTGACAGCTAAGGTAAAAAAAGAAACATACAGAGCTAAGTATTATTCATGTCTGATATGAGGCATAACAATTCCTGTGCAGAAGGTAATTATTTCTTGAAAATAAGTTTAGTAATATTATCTCATGGTGAGCTAAGTATAATGGGCAGTCTTTACAGTTGATAATATCTTCATTTTTATTTATACTAAAGAAATAAAACATTAAAAAGAAGAGTTTTTATTTGTCTTCTTATAAAGGTTGAGGGCAGAGCATTAAATCAGGGGAAAGTATAGCAAATAACTCATTCAAGACATTTTTGTGTGACTCTGGGCTATCATAGTTTAGGTACTTCATGTGACCCATGTCTAATTTATTGATGAGAGAAATTTTATCAAATTCAGATAAATGGATTCTTACCATCCCATGAAACTGTCATTCTCATATGTCCATATTTTAAGATAGTCTTCAGCATGTGCTCTTGACAACTTTAGCCATCAGATATAAAGTAGCAAAACTGTTTTTCTTCTATGATTTTAAAACCTGAACTCATATTTCTACCTGAATAAAAGGCCAACTTACTTTGTCATGAATGTGGGTAGAGGCATGTCTACAGAGTCCTTATTTTCCTCTTCAAAAGAACTCTACATATTTCATTGACTCTCAAAACTTCAGAATCTTATAACATGGAAGGAAGAACTTGGATTAGAAACACTGGGGGAGTGTGCTATTGACTGGCTTCATAGATCCAAGAATTTAGGGTGGTACTTTTAGAATAATCTGATTTTCAAAAGAATTGCCTCTGAACTCAAATCTTGCAACTTTCTAGCTTTTATAATTTATCTTTGGAATTCTGAATGAGTTGACTATTATGTTTGCTCATATAATCTTATACTGGTTAAACAATTTCCCATATTTTTAATTTCATTTTTTTTGTCCAGAGATATTTTATCAATAAAATGATTTCAACTCATTGTCAATTCAAACATTCATTAATCAAATATTTGCTAAGTATCTAATGTTGAGGGCATTTCAGGGAACCAGACATGCCCAGTTGCTATGCTCATGTATCTATAATCAAATAGGGAAAATACACACTGACTAGTAACTATATTTTCATTTCCAGCAATATGATACATCAGATATCTAGAGAAATCATATCCATATATAACCTAAAATCTGTGAATAAAATATTTTTAAAAGTATAAACCAGAGAGAGATTTACCATGAAGTTTTATTTATTTATTGTAATTAATTAATTATTTAAAAATATAGTTGGCATACAATATTATATTAGTTTAAGGTGTACAAGATAGTGACTTGGCATTTATACTTGCATACTTTATGAAGTGATCACCACGATAAGTCCAATAACCATCTGCCACCATACAAAATTATTACACTATTATTGGCTATATTCCCTATGCTGTATATTCGTCGTCGGCAGCCGTCCGTCTCGAGAGACGATGGTGTAGCTTCTTAAGAGTCTATCTGCACCGCCGAGAATGGCTGTGCAGTCCGACTCGGGATGATACGGTATCTGTCTCCTCCCGTGTTGAATCGACATCTTGTGATGACGCTGGAGTGTCCTCTCCAGTGAAGCTGAAGCTACAGAGCCTGGGCAGGGTGATATGGAGGGTCTGCTGTTGCCCATGCATCAGACCCCCCCTCTCTTCGCAGCTGAAGGGTCCAAGGGAAAGACGGAGTCAATACAGCTTGGCTTCAGGTGCGCCGCAGGAGTTGCCGGTGTTGACTACAACGTCAAACCGCCTTAGGGACTCCGGCTCTGGATTTTCTGTCGGGGTTTACTCCCTTAGCCTTTCCCCTGAAGAGGTATGCCGCAAGGCAGCGGAGGTTTTTTGGAGTCAGAGTTTTCCTTCTCTGATGTTCCCTGACTGGAAGATCGAACCAGCGACACTTAGCTCGCAGGCCGATGCTCAATCCACTGAGCCAAACCAACCAGATGCTGTATATTATATCCCTGTGATTTATTTTATAACTGGGAGTTTACTGGAACATAAGTTTCAGGGCTACATCCAACGCCCTAGCAAATTAGTATTTATTCATTTTCTTAATGAATCTTCCCCAAATTATATAAGGTTTTGGTCCTATAAAAGTGACTCTTCCCTGTATCAATTCATAGGTGAGAGAATGAGAAAGTAAAAGTCACAGAGATAATATACAATGATAAGCTACAAATACAGAAAGGTAAAGTATCTCTAAAACAGAATTCATACTGGAAAATATCCATGAATTCTCTGTTGCCTGAGTGTGGAGAGAGACTCAGGTATTCCTTGGATGGGAGTTGGACAGTCCCATCATATCGCTAAGTTCCCTACAGGTGATTCCTTCATTAGGTAAACAGAAAAAAGAAATGTCACATACAAGTGGACTGATGAGAGTTGCTTGCTTTGGATTTGTTCTGGTGGATTGCAAAAAAAAAATTACCCCGTAAGAAGTCCTAAACATAAGTTTGGCCTCAGGAGAATCTGGGTCTAGGATTAAATTCATTCATTTAACCCCGCGCTTAAAATTTAGTTATAGCGGTATGCCAAATTCTGCTTTTATACTGGGCAGTTTTCTCTTAGGTTCTTCTCTCTTCTTCCTTATCATATGCAGCTAAAAGAAGCTAATGGACAATTCCAATATTCTGCTTGAAAATCCAGCAGTCTAAGTCCTCAAGTTCATTAGGAACATTTTATATCTTGCAGTTACTGTGGACAACCAATTTGCCAATTGTTCCATCACAAAATACAGATCACTATGCTCTCGGTCTCTAGCATTGGTTTCACTATGGCTCAGTCAACTGCCACAGTTTCCTTGCTGCCTTTGTGGCCTGTATCACTGCCCAGTCTCAAAACTAACATCACATGTTTCAAGTTCTGTACCCCACTTCCAGTACCAAATTCAGTATCAGTAATCTATTACTGCAAACCAAATAATTCCATAATTTGGTGGTTTAAAATAACAATTTACTATTTTTCATGATTCTGTGATCTGTTTGGGTGATTCTCCTGGTTTCCTGTGCACTCTTTCATGTAGGTGCATTTACCTGAGGACTGACAGGAGGCTGGCTGGTCCTTTCCTTTACATGGCAGAGGCAGCATTCCAAGGGGAGAAGCTCCATGCAGAAGCTCCACTTGTGCTTAGGTACACTGCTCATGTCACCTTCGCTGATATCCTGTTGGCCAAAGCAAGCCATATGGCCAAGCCCAGAGTCTCTGTGGGACTTACCACACAAGTTTATTTATTGGAAAATGTAACTCATAGGGGGTGGTAAATGTAATACTCTATCACAATGAGATAGAAGGATTGTGATTTCAACCTTGTTCTGTCTCATTTTAGTGTAAAACTCATTTTATTAAATTAAATCTCAGGACAGCAGCCAGATTCTTTGTACTCACTCAGTAGGGATGGAGCAAGACCCAATAAAAAGATGGCTTTAAAAAAAAGAGTTTCCAAAATCCTCAAGAACCACTCACTGGAGTGGATATTCACAGACTACTATCCCAGCATTCATTCCTTTATTCCACCTTCTCAAAAACCACTAATTCAGGGGTGGGAGGAATGGGCAAGGGGAAGTATATTAGTTCCCAACTATAGCATAAAAAATAAAAATGACCACAGGAGAAGCTCTTTCCAAAAGAAAGAATCTTTCAAAATTCACTACTTTGTAAAGGTGATGAAAACAGTGTCAAAAACTGACAATCTAATTTTTCAAATTCTGGAACTTAAGCCTTGTAATAATCCAAGGGACATGCCCTTCCAGTCTAAATGATAGCTTTGTTGGGTAGAGCAATCATGGTTGTAGGTCCATGCTTTTCATCACTTTGAATATTTCTTGCCAATCCCCTTCTAGCCAGCAAAGTTTCTTTTGAGAAATCTGACAGTCTTATGGGAACTCCCCTGTAGGTAACTAACTTCTTTTCTCTCACTGCTTTTAAGATTTCCTCTTTATCTTTCACCTTTGGCATTTTAATTATTATGTGTCTTGGAGTGGACCTCCTTGCATCCATCTTGTTTGAGACTCTCTGCGCTTCCTGCACTTATATGTCTATTTCCTTCACCAAATTGGAAAGTTTTCATTTATTATTTTTTCAAATAGATTTTTAATTTCTTGCTCTTTCTCTTTCCTTCTGGCTCCCCTATGATGTGAATGTTGGAGCTCTTGAAGTTGTCCCAGAGGCTGCTTATACTATCCTTTTTTGGATTCTTTTTTCTTCTTGTTCTGATCAGTTGTTTTTGCTTCCTTATGTTCCAAATCATTGATTTGATTCTCAGCTTCATCCACTCTACTGTTGTCTCCCTGTAAATTGTTCTTTATTTCAATTAATGTATCCTTCTTTTCTGACTGGGTCTTTTTTATGCTCTTGAGGTGATCACTAAGTTCCTTGAGTATCCTATAACCAGTGTTTTGAACTCTGCACCTGGTAGATTGCTTATCTCCATTTTGTTTAGTTCTTTTTCTGAAGTTTTGATCTATTCTTTCATTTGGGCCTTGTTTCTCTGTCTCCTTGTTTTGGCAGCCTCTCTGTGTTTGTTTCTATGTATTGAGTAGATCTACTTTGACTCTGTGTCTTGGTAATGTGGCCTAACATAGTAGGTGTCTTATAGGGTCTGGTGGCACAGCCTCCCCTAACACCCAACCTGGGTACTCAATGTGCACCTTTCATGTGGGCTAAGTACATCCTCTTCTTGTTGTTGATACTTGATTGCTGTTGACAAATCAGTGGGAGGGATTACCCAGGCCAATCAGCTGCAAGAATTGGCTGTGAAGACTTACTACCAACCTCCACTCTCCATGGAGGATCAGCTGACCAGGGGCATGGTGGTGGTGTTCCAATGTGGTCTGCAGCTGTCCACTGGGTGTACTGGCCTTGGGGTTTCCCAGGTGGTGCAGGCCAAGGTCATCCCTCACCTGTGTTTTGTCCAGGGCGATCCTGCCTGAGTTATAAAGTAATCTGAGATGGCTGCTACTTGTGCTGGGCTTGAAGATTCTTAGGCAAAGCTAAATCGTGAATCTAAGCTGGCTGCTGCTAGTACTTGACCTGTGGCTCACTGAAGCCAGCTGTTGCTTGTTTGATAGAATTTAGGAAGTTGTGAAGCATGAGCCAAGAAAAAGCAGCTTGGGTGGGACAGTAAGTTGGGTGGGGCAGAGTCTCTGAGGATCTCCTAGGTAGGTCAAACAGTGTTAGCCAGGTTGATGGAGTCTCAAATGTGGCATCAGTTTGCCGGCTCTGTGAGGGGGATGAGTTAGAAAAGGTACAATGGACTCTGCTCACCTTGATGCCAGACACTTCAGTTCCTCCCTGTATACTACTGGTGCCTTTCAAGCTGCTGTCCTGGTGCTGGAGCTCAGAGGGAATGAGTCCAGTAGGTGAGTCTGTGTGTGGGTTCTTTAGGATGAACTGCTTGGGGCTCCAGCAGTTTCTTCCACTGACTCAATCCCCACTGGTTTTTGCAGTCAGAAGCTGGGGGGACTTATCTTTCTGGCACAGGGAGGCCTGGTGTGGGTCTGAGACTCTCTGCTCCTGATATATCTCTCCTGAATTTTTATCCACCACACGTGGGTGAGAGACCAGCCCATTCTGTGTCAGTGCCCCTCCTGCCTGTCTCGATAGATGTAGTTTCTATTATTCTGTGGTTGTCAGACATCCATTCACTTCAATTTCTGATGGTTCTCTCTGACAGTTGTTCTATATTTTAGTTGTAATTTTGATGTGGTTGTGCGAAGAGGCCAGCCATGTCTGCCTGTGCTGCTATCTTGACCAAAAGTCCCTGGTGTTCAGTTTTATCATTTGACTGCAGGAGCTAGCAAAGCAAGTCCAAAGTCTGCAGTGCAGTCTTTTTATTGGGAAGAGTAGGCTGTACCTCTAGGGCAAAAGTTCTCGGGTGAAACTTCTCTCAAATGTTAGATTTTAAATACTGTCTCATGTTTTCTTTTAATATTTTTATTCTTTTTACATTTAAGTCTTTAATCAATTACTTTATATGTTTTAATGCTGTGATTTGTAGGTCCAAGGGAAAAAAGCCAATTTACCAGAATCGCTAATTAAATAATCTATCTCCTTTCTCACTGAATTAAGATATTACTGCTGGGGTACTCTTTTGGGATCTCTATGTTGCTTCACTGATATATTTGCATATTTTCATGCCAGTAGCACATAGTTTAAACTATGTTAATTATAACAACTGGTAAAGAATTCTAATCATTTTAATAATTGGTCAGCATAATCTCTATTTGCTATTACTACTTCATGTATCTTAACTTTTTCAGTATTTATTATTTCACATGATATTTAAATGATTTTGTCTAATTTTGAAAAAATTGAACATTTTATTTCAGCTTAATTTTAGCTTTTATACTAATAATTATCTCTGCTTACTTTCTCTTGTCTTGCTTTCAGTTCCTTAGAATGATTATTGAGTTGCTTTTGTCTATAAATCTGTACTTGAATATGTTTTCTTTTTGGCTATGCCACATAGATTTTGGTAGTGAGATTTTGCTAGTGAGTTCTGTACATTTCACTTCTCTCCCCCCCAATTCCTTCTATCTCAGTCTCTTTGTCTCTTTTTCAATATCTCTTTCTATATAAATCATATCTATTAATAGAATATATAATTATATTAATCTAAATATAAAAATATATAGTAATATTAAACGGTTAAAATTATATCATGAGCAAACTATGATCAAGTTTTGTCTATATGATCTCTGATTCAAAGAATTTTGTAATCCTGCATTATAATTGTATTTGTTTGTTAAATACTCATTTCCTTGAAGCATAACACAATACAGAAAGACACACAAAAAAAATGCATGTAGCATTTTCATATTCAATCAAACAAACACTATTCTATGTATTTGATTAAAAAATAGTTTGGAGTAGTTTTAGGTTATAGCAAAGCTGTGCAGGAAGTACAGAGTTATCATATACTCCTTACTCTCACATATGTGTAGCCTTTTTCATTATCAATATGTCCCACCAGAGTGCTACATTTATTACAATTGATGAATCTACATTGATACATGATTACCATCTAAAGTCCATAGCTTACATTAGGTTTCACTTTTGATATTGTACATTCTATAAATGCATTTCATATTTGACACTGATGTAAGTGGTATTGTTTTAAAATTTTATTTTGTAATGTTTGTTGATGGCACATCAAAATACTATTATATTCGAAATGATCTTATGTGCAGCAATCTTGCTAAATTTACTTATGTATTTAAAAATATTTTCTTTAGATTCTTATAAATTTTCTAAAATGCTATCATGTTATGTCCAAATAAAGTTATGTCCTTTTTTAAATTTTTCAGTTTTTTTTTTTCCATTTGTTTCTCTTCTATATACCTTACATTTACTTATCTTAGTGCACTGGTAATGTCTGCTAGTACAATGTGGAATAGAAATGTGATATGCTTTATTTAAAAAAATATTTGTCAGCTAAACTTGAAATTCCAAAAGTTGTGGGTTTTTTTGGTGGGGGGTGATGAAGAAGGAATTAAGATACTCCAGCAATTTGATTTATTTAAGGATCAGTTTATTTGTTGTTCTCTGGATACAGGGTCACTTTCTAGTCTCTGAGCCTTTGGTCTAATAGCCAGTGCCTCAACTTCATTGATAGTGTGGTGAGAAGGCATAGAGCTTACCATTTTCATGAGTCAGTGGTTTATTAACAAGCAAACAATTTGTTTGTTCATTATCTGTTTCCTCCTCTTCTCAAAAGCTGGTATCCTGTCAGAACCCATAACTAAAAGAGCTCAACTTGTGCATCTGGCTTCTCCTTGGTTCTTTAGGGGAAGTTAGCTTATTCTCCATAGGACAAACATTACCATGACTAGGTGTAAACTAGGCTCTCTTTGGAATCAATAATTGGTTTTGATTCTCAGTTCAACTCTATGCTGATCTGACCTTGACTCTTGTCTGTACCATCTCTGTACTTCAGAATCCTAAGTGCCCAAGGCCTTTTGCACTTCCTCTAGATGCTAGAAAGAGGCAGAGAGATTAGTGGTGAAAGAAGCCTGAAACAGCCATATTCCTTATCTTTCAGTTAGAACAGTGACTATTTTCAGTTTTCTAAGTGTGTGTAAATAGTGAATATTCTCTATTAAGTTGTCTACCTGCTTTTGCCTATTTTGAGATTTGTCTGAAAGAAAGAAAATTTCACACATTGCAATAGAGGAGGAAAAGAATTCCAATTTTCAAGCAATGTCCTTTTCAGAAAGTTTCATGCTACAAATCCTCTAAAGAAGATATTAGAAACAACTCATTTGAATGTTGAATAGTTGGTGTTGATGATTATATTTTATAGTGAAGACCATGTCCAGTAAATTTCTTAAGTATTTTGGAATGCAATGTTTGTATAATTCTTACTTAGAATATGCTTTCTGTGAGACTGTAATAGTAGTTCTATTTTTATCTTGAAAGAAATGAACCTTACAATACTTATATTCTCATTTAATGGATTTTCTTCTCTTAAATAAGCCCAATTCTCTAATCTGGGTCGAATAGCAGCTTGCTTTTAGCCTGTGTTGAAGAAAAATTACATGGGAAGAAAAATTCAAGCAAAATATGATTTTAACCTGTCTTTGGAAACTGAAGAAGCTTATGGCTAATTTTCTTTCATGTCTGTTTAGAGGTTGTCTTTGCAAAACCAAGGCTTTTATAGCATACATGCACTATTTCCTACAATATGTCATTTGGTGGGAAAGAACGTAGAGATTTTTTTCCAAAAAATCATGAGAAAACACAAAGAAGGGATAAGTTTATTGATTTTTTTAAAAATTGTTTTTCTATTATAGTTGTCCCTCCCCCCCCATTTCAATAAATACTTTATTGTATGCCTACTCTGTGTTAGACACTGGTCTAGTCGCTAGAAAAAAATTGGTGAGCAAGATGGATGAAGTGAGCAAGACATCCTCCAAGCAGTTTAAATTTGTGTGTATGGGAGGACAATAAATAGATAAATTGATATACATATGTATAACATAATAATTGGAGATAACAAATATAATGAAGGAAAGCAAAGCAGGAAAAGAGCATAGAGTTGAGTGGTATTTTAGAACACTGTCATCTTGGGTTGCAACTTCAATATACACACACATATATACATGTATATATACATATGTATACATATATGTGTATATGTATACAATGTATACATATGTATAACTTTTCACAAGAAAATGATCCATTCGAATTTGAAATTTTTTGCCATTTATTTTATGTAGTATTTATTTACAAATTTATCTCTTTTTTATCTGTGATTCTCTACTTTTGCCCTCTCAATTTTTAACACTTAATTTGTCTATTTCATTGGTCTTTTCAAAACCAAAAACGTGGAATCCTTCATTTCAATTGATTTTTTCTACATTTTTTGTTTTTATTGTCTTAATTTGAGCCTCTGTTCTTACTACCTCTGTACACTTTCTTTTAAATTCCTTTTAAGTTTTCAAAATAAGTATTAAGTTTCTCTACTCTAGACTTTATTCTCAGTAATTAATTCATTAAAACCTACACATTTTCCTTTGAAAAACATGTTGGATACATTCTCCTAAGTCCATTACAGAAGCTACCATGGTAGATAATCAACAAGGAAGAACTTCCTGAAAGCAAAGCCAGTGGCAATGGAGGACAGTAATAGGAAATTACTCTCAGAGCAGGAAGCCAGGGGGTGCCAAATGAATGACTCAAGCTACAGAGCTAGGTGTGGAGTCTGTGACCTTTAAACAGTAGGGATTGATAACTAATATAGATCAGTGAATAGTGATATATTCCATGCTTCCTCCAAATGGAAGCTTCTAGTACTGTTATCTGGTTCCAACCCTACCATCATATATTAATTACCTGGGTGGGCAATGTAGGCAAATAACCTGTAAAAATGTCCCTCCTTGGTCCATGGGCAGCCACCTCCAGAAGTGGTGGAGAAAACTGATCATAAACCAGAGATCCTGGAATGCGTGAAGGGTTGCAGATGACTGCTTGATGACTGGCTCGTACCGTTCTGGGTGTTATTTACTGACATGGAGATGATTAGTCTGTTTTGGACCCACTAATTATGAGCTGCCTCCAAGACACTTCCATTTTTGGTGGCTATTTTTTCTTGTACATACACTTTCTTTTCTGGAATAGACCCTTCCTTTTTCAGGACTCATTTTCTCAATATAGCTTTAACAGAGAGCTCCAGGGAAATTAATTGTTCACTAATTCATGATTCTGTAACAGTTTGTACATAATCTGATTGTAGGAGTAATTGTGTTAAACAGTCTTGTGTATGTTCTCCAGTAGACAATAAGCTTCTTAGGGGTAGTGACTGACTATCTCTTACTTATTATTTCACTTCCAGGGATACAACAGTGTGGAAGAAAGTCATCCAGAACATCATTAAGAATAAGCATTTATTCGGAAAGCTAGAACATGAGAACCATTCTAAAGAAGTAATTTATTTTGGGGATGAAAGGCAGAAAACTTTTGTAGAACTTTAGCAAAAGAGGTCAGCCAAAGTTCAGCTAATTTATGTAATATGTGGTCAAAAATGGATTTTGGAAAAGTGAAAAGTTATTCTTGTGGTTTAGCAGCAGTGAGTTGAGAAACTCAAGTTTAACAAAAGGGAAGAGAAGAAATGGTTGGAGGCTAAGGTCACAAGTGGGCCACAATGAAAAGTTTTTGGTCCTTCAAGTCTCTCAAATTGCAACTATTAAATTCTTTTATAAATGAATAAATAAACTTAATTCTCATATTTCTCTTTCCCTAAATCTCAACATTTCTCCACAACTGGTGAAAAAGTTCTTGAATTAAGTATAGTAATACTTAGCTGATATACCAAATAAATCCTGACATCTCAGAGTCTTAGCACACTAGCAGTTTAGTTCTTATTAGGTCCTAACATTCATTTGTGCTGGCATTCCTGTGTGCGTGACCTTCCTGAGTACCTTTGCTGTAAAATTTGAGGCTCCTGCTTCCTCCAGGTCTGCAGATTGCTCTATAGTTGGCCCTGGGGTTGAGAACAAAGAAAAAGGAATCAATCATATGTGGGAGCTTTTCATATTTTAAGCAAGGCAGTGGAGGCTATCACTTCTGTCCATGTTCCATCCACCAGAACTCAGCCATATGGTGACACTTAATACAAGGGAGTCTGGGAGATGTGACCTAGCTACATACCCAGAGGAGAAGGAAATCAATGAACATGTAATAATTTTGGTCACAGTTCCCCATAAAGTTTGTGGATAAGTGAGTGAGTGGTGAATGAGTGATACTAGTAAATTTAGTAGCTAAAAGAGGACAGAAGAGTTAATATTTTCTTGGTGTTTTGTTTGATGGCATTTCTGGGTGTTTTGGTAGTGGAGATATCTAAGTTAGATAAAGAATGTTCAAGGGTAATTACCTCTTGACAGAAGACACAAGTAATATGGGCAGTTTTTTTACCTCTTTCCTCCTACCCATAATGTAATCAATGCAAAATTAAAAGGTTAGGGTAGTCTTAACTATAAACAAATTTGGACTTCAATTATTTGTTGTACAGAATTTCTTATCACTGGGATAAAAAACTGAATTATAGTCATAACCTGAATGAATAAAATGGCATATGACAATTTATGTGAATATAATTAAGTTATTAAATGCACACAAATCAATAATCTTTCATTAGAGAGTTACATGATTTTTTACTCATTCTTTGAACATATCTTTATATTTATATATTTAAAAGCTCACTGTAAATTAATCTTTATTACACCAAAACATTATATGTTAAACTGTATGTTAAAATGTAGTTTCTTTTATATGTTTCTAATAAATGTCATTGCTCACATAATAATCACATTTTTAGTCATTTAAAAACAGGATTTTTTTTCTAACCTAAAATAATTATTTTAATCTAATAACCAGAGAAACACTCCATTTTCTTTTTTGGAAAGAGTACATATGTCTTCTCTTCATGATTTTGTACTATTTCAGAAAATAACATTACCTGTGACTTCCTAATCTGTTCAAGTGTCATTTTGTCCTTGAGTTCTAAAATAAGTATTATTACAAACAAATTTGCTTTTCTGTTACAATGAGAAATTTTCAGGTCCAAATATATAATTTGATAAAAATAAAATAACTTAAGAACTAGAAGATATATTTAAAAGTCATATAATCAAACATTTTCATTTTATAAATTAGGAAATTCAAGTCTAGAAGATAAAAGGACTGTATTGAAGTCCTAGAACTCTCTAGCCAAAAAAGGAGAGATTGGACACACCCAAGCTCACAATCCAGAGATTTCCATTAACTTAATGAAATCTAAACTTACTATATGAAAATCCTCCTAACAAGTATATATTACTAGTTCCTTCCTAAATATGCATACATATTTTCTCTTTTCTAAATTCCATCAAATGCTAATTTTTATTGATTTAACAGATTTTTATTTTAAAGTAAGTCATTCAAAATTTAATTCATACTTTATCATTAATGTAGAAAACAGTTTTAGTTTGGCACTAAAATCTCTTTTTGTTATTAAGCAAAATTTGTTATTAAGTAGAAGAGTGGAGACTAGTATTAAATATTACTAATTAAACAAATTAAAAACAAACAAACAGGAATCTCATAAAAGCCCACAGCCACAGTTGTTCAGATGATTTACTGTACCCAAGTGAGCAGAGAAGTTGGTACTAAAATTAGGCTGCGTCTTCCTGGAGGAAGAAGTACCTTTACCTATTTTGCACACAGTTGGTGAGTAAGTTAGTGGTAACCCAGACTTAAACAGGTTTTAAGATGAGCAAATAAATATGTTGTAAAAATACATAAAATCTATCTAGAATTATACCTCTGAATTACTGCAGACATTTTTGCTCACAAAGATTGTTCAAAATTTATGCAACTGATGAATAAAAAAGACAGAAGGGCCAAGATTTGGAGTGGGTCAAATACTCCATGAGATTTGGAGATTCTTGAATTAACTGATCTTAGAGGAAAAGGAACCTAACATAATATTGACAATCCTTTTTTGTTTTTATTAAGGGTGTTTTCTGTCTTCTACTTTAATTTAAAATGAAACTAATAAAGTTCTCCTTGAAACTTAACAATTTCTGAAATTCAGAGAAAAGCATCACTAAAAATTTCTGCTTATTTCATGTGTTTATTGCACTGACAAAATTTTTTTGTCATGTTAGCAATGAAAAGCTTTATTATTAATAAAAAGCATAACATTTTCTTTGAGTGCTTCTTTAAGAATGGCACATTATGGTGAAATACAATGTGAGAGCGCACCTATATAGTATCTTTGCAAAACTCTATAACTATATTCTGGATTATTCTTTCAGCTATTTGGAACAAGTCTGCCATTCTTATATGTAAAAAGCACTAGGGACCCAGGGTGTTCATGAGAAATTCAATCCTTGATGTTAGTGATATCTCATTATAAAAACACTGGGTACTGCACTTAAAAAGAAATAACTATACAAGTGGAAAATATTTCAAAAAATATTTTATTTGTTATGATTTAATATGACATGGTAAATTCTTTTAAAAATCTTAGGAAATTGTCAATTTATTGTTTATATTTTACAAAGACACTCAATATATGGTCTTTCAATTTCCTAAGAAAATAGATGAAAAGCAATTGCTATTAATGTACTCAAAATACTTGAAAGAGCAAAACAATCTTGTTTACCTCTACCATCATTCTTTCAGAAACTTCAGCCATTCTGAATTGATTATAATTTCCAAAAACACCATAGTTTGGTACACTCCTTTTCTTCCACCTGGAATTTCATCTGTATTTGCCATTCAGAAATGTAGCCAATTAGATTTTGTTTAGGAAATATTCAGTTGTGTCCTTTAACCTCCAGGGGAGGGGTCCACTTCCCCAACTCTAATGATCTTAAGCATGGCCATGTGTCTTGCTTTGGACAATGGGATGTTAGAAAATGACATGCCAATGGAAAGATATCTGGAACTAAATGATAATGAAGGTACAACATATCAATACTTGTGGGATACTGTTAAGCATTTCTTAGAAGGAATTTTATATCTTTAAATATATTTATTAGAGAAGACAAGTTGAAAAAAGATCAATGAATTGCATAGAGTTAGAAGGAGTCACTGAAATTTCCTATTTTCGTATCTATATTATTGCTCAGGACATATAGCTCCATCAATGTGCACCTAAAATTATTTCTGAGTGTCCCATGTGCTCACAAATTGGTCTTTCTTCCTCTGCAACTCAGGCTCTCCTTTATCTTGGACCTCTACTTGTATAAGTAATTAAAGATTACTTACTATTGCTACTGTTGTATTTTTTCATGGGTTCTTGGAAAAATGAACCTCTTGGATTTTTTTCTATTGTTTTTAACAGCTTTAGTGAAGTATGACTTATACATCATAGCATTCACTCATTTTAAGTATATAATTCAATGACTTCATTATATTTCAGAATTGTACGACTATCATTACAATATAATTTTAGAACATATCCATCACTTCAAAAAGAAGCCTTATGCCCAATTACAATCACTCCCCTTTCCAACCACCAGGCTTAGGTAACCACTAATTTGCCTTTTCTGGACATTTCATGTAAATGGAGTCACACATTATATGATCTTTCGTGTCTGATTTTTTTCACAAAGCGCAATGGTTTTGAGGTTTATCCATGTTGTAGCATGTATCATACTCAGTCTGTATTTATTGACTAAAAGATTGGTTTTGGTATTCTATGGGGAGAAAAATTAGGTAACTGAATTAATAAATTATGGCACAAGCAATAATACTGTAGTTCATGTGAACACTACATCAGTGTGTTCGAGAGGGTGAAATTTCCTCCCACTCTGCATATAATACAGAATGAGCCTGACTTCTCAAGAAATGAAAGAATTCAAACCACCAATGTCACTCTTGGGTTAGATTTTAGAATTCTCATGTTTAGTCTCTAACAATTTAGGTAGTTTGCTCAAGTTAGTACAGCTAGTAAGTGGCAAACCCTGGATACCATCTCAGGAAGTCTGAATCCAGAGTCTTACCGCTGGAATGTACTGACACTTACGACCCAACAATAGGAACATCTTCCCCAGTTGCCACCACTGGCCATTCTAATCATGGAGATAATGCCATCTTCCTTTTAATTTAGTATTCTCCGAAATAGGAATGTCCTGATGTATTGCAGCCTAAAGTGACTAATGCCCATACAACATCTTATATTTTGATAGAACGAATAAAAATGATAGCTTGACATTATAAATATTATCAATATTTTATATTTTCTCATTGGAAAAACCTTAAAAAGGTAGTTTTCTTACAAAGTTAGTAATATTGCCCCATAGTTTAAAAGAATTTTAATGTATAACCTTATTTGATCCTCATTAAAATCACTGAAGAAAATAAGAAAGCAACAGCTAATTCTGAGTATTTGATATGTTCCTGTCATTATACTGAACATTTTTTATGTATTGTCTCTTTTATTGATCATAGCCATTCTGTGATGAAATACTATTTTTCTAATTTTTTAGATGAGGAGAATGAATCTCTGAGATGGATATTGTTCACTGTAGGTTGCATGACTAATAGGTGACAGATATGGGATTAGAATTCTGTGTCTCTCCTTCTAGTCTTTTTGTTTCATTTCATGCCTATGAAAGTAAATGTGCCAAAGCAGATTGGAAAATAAGGATGCACAGAAGAAGCTTTGAGGGCATTAGAGAAGCTGATTGTACCACCAAATTTCATTTTTAGGGATTTCCCATAAGTTATGAGATATTTGTGTTATGCGTATGTAAAGCTGAGTTTGCGCTCTATGTATCATTTACCCAGAGGTTAATTATATCTAGTAAGCAAATACATACTGCACAGCTATGATTACGTTACTAGATTACTTTGCTGATGTAAAGTCAATAAGATAAGGGCAGAGAAAGAGAGAACAAAAATAAAAAATGCCTTCCTTGAAACCCTAAACTCATTGCTTGTATGAATTCAGTCTTTTCTAACATAATTGAACTTGCTCACACCATATTGCATGTGAGGATAAAGCAAATATCTTGCAGACAATGTGAAAACTGATTTTGACATAATATTCTCTTGCTAAGATAAAATACAGAAGCACTGATTTTTAGAGCTATGAGAGAGACCTTAAAGCGCATTCAGTCCAATGATTTTCAAACATGACTGCACAGTGAAAAAATCAACTAGAGAACTTCCTAAACCACAGTTGTTGAGATCTGAGTCAGCATGCCTAGGGTAGGCCTTTGAGTGTGAATTTTTAATAAAAAAAATAGTAACTGGTCAGCAATAGGACTGTATATTGGCCTTTGCGAACCATTTAGTCTACATATCAACATTTAAAAGTGGAGAAATTGAGACCCTGAGAGTTGAAGGGACTCCATTAGTTTCAGCATGTTTGTTGGGCAGACAGGCAGCCTAATGTTTTTTCAGTATGCTATGATATGGCCTCCTTATGTAACTCTCAACCATACAGAACTTAAATGAAATATGTAATAATATGACTTTCAAACTATTTTAATGAGAAGATATGAAAACATTTAAAAGTATTAGCTGCAAAGCTTAACAGAACTAAACTAAGAAAAAAATCATTTAATATTTACATTTTATCAGGGACCACTGACCAATTTCAGATCTATGTAAAGTTTATATACAAAAGGGTGTCATTTTTAGGAAAGCATAATTTATTTTGGACTAATGACTTTAAAAGATTGATAGTTTCATTATTTTGATTATTGATTTTTACTTGTTACTGCACATGAAAAATTACTATTTTTTGATTCATCACTAAATTTAAGGACAATGAGATTTAAGAGTTCATATCATTCTGTTGAAGCACAGTGTTTTCCCCTCAATTCTTTCCTATTCTTTTAAGAGATAAAAATATGATGTCACATAAGTATTTTTGAGGTATTGTGTTTGTAGTGAATATATAAAATGAATAAATCGATAATGACAAATAATTATATAAATATTGTGCAATGAGTATTATTTTTAGTCATTTACTATTAAAATCTCTTAGTAAAATGTTTAATTTATGGTGGGAGAAGCTTAAGTCTCTGGAGGTAGTAGGACATAGCAAGAGATTCAGAAAACAAATACCCACAGAAAACATTGCATACAGTTATTGTAATTCACTCACACACATACTGTATATGCATGCATTCACACAAACATATTCAAACACATTTTGAATCAATTGTCACCTTTTTGTCAGTGATGCGTTTCAATCACAATAATCACTCTTGTTACCTGTGTCCATTATTCAGTCCATACATTCACTCCTTTAACAAATATAGATTTTATGAGGTCTGTCCTGGTTTGTGTGACATTGATGTAACCTGACAGGCAAGGAGAGTGAATCAGAATGCACCTGCATGAATAATGAAGACTTCACTGCACTGTACTAGTCAATGAGGGCAGTAGACACTGTTTGAGTGAGCATGTGTACTGTGTGGCTGTCACATTCAAAATGACTGAGCAAAGAGTAGCAAATTGACTTGAACATTCAATTGATGTTGAACATTCAACATCAAATAAGCCTGAACATTCCTCCATGGATACTATTCAGATGATTCAGAAGGCTCTCAGGGACAGTGCAATGAGTACAGCGTGAATAAAAGTGTGGCACAAAAGCTTCAAAGATGGTCAAGAATCTATTGAAAGTGATGCACATTCTGGAAGGCTTGCAACAAGCAGAACACCTGAGAATGCTGATCATGTACAGGCTGCAGTCAACAAAGATCAGTGACTGATAGTGTGAGAACTAGAAGCTGATCTGGGGATTCCAAAAACTACTGTGTCCAAGATTTTGAGGCAGGACCTTGGCATGAAATGTGTCCTGGCAAAATTTGTTCTGTGACTTCTGCTACCAGAGCAGAAAAAATATTGTGCTGCAGTTGCTAACGACTTGATTCAAATGGCTACCAATGAATCAGATTTTTTCAAGAAGGTCATAATCAGAGATGAATCGTGAGTCTATAGCTATGATCTGGAAACAAAGGCCCAGTCATCCCAATGGAAGTCACCTGGTTCTCCACTCCCTCCCAAAGAAGGCACAGCAAAGTCTCAGCAAGATTAAGACCATGTTGTGTGTTTTTTTATTGGGAAGGTGTTGTGCATCACAATAGTATGCCCCTCCATGCCAGACAATTAATAGGGAGTACTACCTCAATGTTCTCTATTGGTCAAGAGATGCAATACTATGAAAATGGCTGCAGCTATGGGCAACTGGTGATTGGCAGCTTCATCCAACAACATGCCCACTCATGCATCATGTCTCGTGCAGAGTTTTTAGGTGAAACATCATATCACCCAGATTTGGTACCTTGGGACTTCAGGCTTTTCCCAAAACTAAAATCACCTTTGAAAGGGAAGAGATTTCAGACCGTCAATGAGATTTAGGAAAATACAATGGAGCAGCTGATGGTGATTCCAACAAAGGATTTTGCAAAGTGTTTTGAACAGCAGACAAGATGCTTGGAGAACTGTGTGAGGTCTCAAGGTGCCTACTTTCAAAGGACTGAGGTGTTATTGTCAAGGTACAATGTTTCTTGTACCTTGTATCTTCAATAAATGTCTTTTTTTTCATATTACATGACTGAATACTTTCGGACAGGTCTTGTATACAATATGTGCTATTGTTTCATAGGACAAACCCAATATAATATTTTAAAAATTATCTCAGAGCCAGTGCTATATATGCCCTTCATTTTCCTTATTCAGATAGTTTATTAAAATTATTATTGTAACTTCAGTAGGAAAGACCTACATATTGTTCAACGGGCAAGTGACATAAAGCCAATTCAAACTATCAGATAAAAGAAAGAGAGAGGACAAAGAAAAAGAAAGGAATCTAACAAACAAACTGAAGTAACAGGCAAAATAGAGACAGACTCATAGATTGAGATCAGGCTAAATGGTTTTTTGGGGGTGGGGTGGAAGGATTGAGCAAAAAAGAAAAAGGACTAATGGATATGGACAACATTGTGATGATTGTGAGAGGTTAGGCAGAAGTGGAAGAGAGGATGAGGAAGATGGCGGAGGAGTGAGGGGAGGCTGCGCTTTCAGGCTCCTGAGACCCGTCTGTGGTTTGGACTAATTGCAGACAGAACATCTCAGTGAGCAGTTGGACACTGGCAGGAGTCGAGCCATGGCACTGCTGGATTAGAGAAAAACCATCTGGGAACAACCTGTTTAGTGAGGATAGCGGAAGAAAAAGGGACAAAATGGGATTCCTGACTGGGGTGGCTGCCCAAGCTGCGGCTGGAAGTACACAAAGGCTTTTTGGCGACCACAGGCTTCCCCAGAGAGGAGTCGAGAGGAGAGCAGATCTCTGCCTGTTGGCAGAGACGGGACTGGACCAAGTGGCATTGGTGCTGAAGGACAGGAGACAGCGTGCTGCTGGGCAAGTGAGAGCATAATTTACCTTTATATTTTTCTCTTGTGGACTACAGAGAGGGCACACTCGTCCAATCCCCAACCCTCCCCTTGGGTCGCGGGGGCGCGCATAGGGAAGTGCCCTCATTCACTGGCCCAGGTGAGCGGGTCTGTGAGTCCAGGTGCCCCTCGGACATGCCCCAACAAACATAAGATCAGTGCCCCAATGGGCACTGGGAGGGCCCACTGAACACGCAGAAGACCGTGCGCAGACACCCCAAGCCAGCTCGAGTGGGTGCCAGGCCCCAGGCTGGAACGCAGACCACTTGCTCAGGCTCTGCGTGTGCCCACCCAGATGGGTGCGGGAAGGCGGGCAGCTGTGGCACGGGAACAGCGGGCGGCAGTGACTCACAGACGCTCACTTCCACTGAGCACAAGTGTCCGGGGCCCCACCCTAAGAGGTGAGAGACCAACTCCCGGAGCTCGACTCAGCAGGACTAAGGCTAGCTCTCGGGTTGCACTACATGAGCACAGTCACGGGAGCACAAAAACACCTTGACCCACCTACAATAGGTGCCAATCGCTCACTTACACTGTGCCCAAGTGTCTGGGACCCCGCCCTGGGAGGCGAGAGACCAGCTCCTGGAGTGCAGCGCGGCTGGACAGGCCCCAGGCAAGCTCTCAGGCCGCCCTGCGTGCACAAGGGCACCTCAGCTGGCTCCAGTGGGCGCCAAGGAAGTGTACCCTGCTGGCCACTGTGGGCGCACACCATTGCTGCAAGGAACAAGAACCTCTGAACTGCCACACTAGACCAGCTGCGGACGCAGAAAAAGAAGACGACATACCAAGGCTGAACTGAGTAAAAACATTCCTTTTTTATTTTTTTCTTTTCTTTTTTTTCCCCTTCCTTAAAAAAGGAAAAAGGAGGAGAGGAGAGGAGGGGAGGAAAAAAGAAAAGAAAAGCAAACTATATCTCTAATGCATTTCATATAATCACACCTTCTCATCCTTTCTCTTTAATTATTGCTTATTTGTTTGTGTGTCTAGTTTAGCCCCCCTTTCACTATAAATAGAATATAATTACTATATAAACCCAATACAATACAATCCCATTTCTTACTATATTCTGCATTTTTCCATCCTTTTCTTCTATTTTTATTAACATACAATGTAAATATTACCTACTGACTTGCATAGTCTCAACTATTATTAATCTATCATCCCCTCTATCAAAAATCATATTTTTCCTCCCTAAAAACAACTCCTATCTATTCTTCTTATAGTATAAAAGCTCTAATCTCTTTACATTTATATTAATACTGGCTCGTTGGCTGACCATAGTGGGATAGAGGGTGGGGGATATTTTTGAGGGTGTGGGTCTCCTGCCTGGGCTGTGTGTTTATGTTTTTAACAGCATCTCCACAAAAGAACTCAAGACAAAGCGGATAGAGTGACTCTCAGTCAACTAGCCAGAAGGAAGATCCTACCAAAGAACATCTGAAATATAAACAGACAGCACAAAGAAATGACATAAAGGGTAACCCAAGAACATCAGGCTCAGGAGATCAAAGAGACTGCACCACTGAAACCCCCAGATCTCCTATAAAGAATCTCACGTCACAAAGGTGGGAAGTCAAAGCAGACCATCCCCCCCAAAATAAAAACAAACAAGAAGAATCCAACATGGTAAGATGCAGAAACAACCTCTCAATGAAAAGAAAAGAGGAATCCTAAGAAAGAGAGGTAGATGGAATAGACATAGCCCAGATGTCAGACATGGAATTCAAAACAATGGTGGTGAAGAAGCTCAATATACTCGACAACCTTAAAAACAACTATGACAACCTCCAAGGAAGTTACCAGCAGCTCCAAGAAAATTACAGGGAACTTGCAGAGAACTACACCAGCATAAAAAAAGACATAGAAACGATTAACACGGACCAGGAAGAAATGAAGAATTCATTCTCTGAACTGAAAAACACAGTAGAATCAGTCAAAAACAGACTAAACGAAGAAGAGGATTGGATTAGTGAGTTAGAAGATAATGTAGAGAAAAACTCCCAGACAATACAGCAAAATGAAAAAAGATTGAAAAAATATGAACAAGATGTAAGGGAATTACAGGATAGCATGAGAAGTAATAATATCAGGATCATCGGAATACGAGAGGGAGAAGAAAAGGAGCATGGAATTGAAAAACTGATAGGAGAAATAGTGACAGGAAATTTTCCAAAGCTGATGAGAGAAAAAGTTATACAAGTTCAGGAAGCACAGAGAGTTCCAATGAAGAGGAACCCCCCAAAACCCACTCCAAGGCACATCATAATTAAAATGGCAACATTCCAAGACAAAGAGAGAATCCTAAAAGCAGCAAGAGAAAAACAGCAACTAACATACAAGGGAGCTCCGATAAGACTACCGACTGATTTCTCAACAGAAACATTACAAGCCAGAAGGGAATGGTCAAAAATATTTCAAGCAATGAAAAACAAAGGTCTACAACCAAGAACATTCTACCCATCAAGGTTCTCATTCAAAATAGAAGGTGAAATAAGGAGTTTATCAGACAAAGGAAGACAAAAAGAATACATCTCCAGCAAAACAGCATTGCAAGAGATGCTAAAGGGAGTGTTCTAAGAAAAAAGAAGAGAAGAAAAAAAAAAGGAGAGGAACAGAGGTACAAAGGGAAATGAACAAATACACATCAATAATAACCTTAAATGTAAATGGATTAAATGCTCCAATTAAAAGACATAGGGTAACGGAATGGATAAGAAAACAGGACCCACATATTTGCTGTCTACAAGAAACACACCTCAAAACAAAAGATTTACATAGACTGAAAGTAAAAGGATATTAAAAAATATTCCAAGCAAACAGACCAGAAAAAAAAAGCCGGGGTAGCAGTCCTCATATCAGACAAAATGGATTTCAAAGCAAGGGCAATAAAAAGAGACAAAGAAGGACATTTCCTAATACTTAAAGGAACAATCCATCAAGAAGATATAAAATTGATAAACATATATGCACCCAACATAGGAGCACCCAAATACATAAAGCAAATACTAGAAGACCACAAGAAGGATATCAACAACAACACACTCATAGTAGGGGACTTCAACACTCCATTATCAACAATAGAAAGATCATCGAAGCAAAGAAACACCAAGGATATACCGGCATTGAACAACACACTAAACCACATGGACTTAACTGATATATATAGAACTTCTCACCCCAAAGAAGCAAAGTATACATTCTTTTCAAATGCACATGGGACATTTTCAAAAATAGACCACATGATAGGACACAAAACCAGCCTCAACAAATTCAAGAAAATTGAAATTATATCAAGCATCTTTTCAGACCACAATGCCTTGAAACTAAAAATCAACATCAGAGAAAAAAACCAAAGACACCCAAACTCATGGAGAATGAATTTTTTTTTTTTTGGCAGCCGTCCGTCTCGAGAGACGATGGTGTAGCTTCTTAAGAGTCTATCTGCACTGCCGAGAATGGCTGTGCAGTCCGACTCGGGAGTGACACGGTATCTGCCTCCTCCCGTGTTGAATCGACATCTTGCAATGACGCTGGAGTGTCCTCTCCAGTGAAGTTGAAGCTACAGAGCCTGGGCAGGGTGATATGGAGGGTCTGCTGTTGCCCATGCAGCAGACCCCCCCCTCTCTTTGCAGCTGAAGGATCCAAGGGAAAGACGGAGTCAATACAGCTTGGCTTCAGGTGCGCCGCAGGAGTTGCCGGTGTTGACTACAACGTCAAACCGCCTTAGGGACTCCGGCTCCGGATTTTCTGTCGGGGTTTACTCCCTTAGCCTTTCCCCTGAAGAGGTATGCCGCAAGGCAGCGGAGGTTTTTTGGAGTCAGAGTTTTCCTTCTCTGATGTGCCCTGACTGGAAGATTGAACCAGCGACACTTAACTCGCAGGCCGACGCTCAATCCACTGAGCCAAACCAGCCAGGGGCGGAGAATGAATAACATGCTATTAAATAATGAATGGGTTAACAATGACATCAAAGAAGAAATCAAGAAATTTCTAGAAACTAATGATAATGAGCACACAACAGCCCAAAACCTATGGGACACAGCAAAAGCAGTCCTAAGAGGGAAGTTCATAGCAATGCAGGCATATCTGAAAAGGATAGAAGAATCTCAAATAAAAAACCTAACCCTAAAGCTACAAGAACTAAAACAACAACAAACAAAGCCTAGGGCAATAAGAAGGAAGGAACTAATCAAGATCAGAGCAGAATTAAATGACATAGAGACTAAAGAAACAATCCAAAAGATCAACAAATCTAGGAGCTGGTTCTTCAAAAAAAAAATAAACAAAATCGACAAGCCTCTAGCCAGTCTAATCAAGAAAAAAAGAGAGAAGACCCAAATAAATAAAATCAGAAATGAAAGAGGAGAAATCACGATTGATACCACAGAAATACAAATGATAGTAAGAAATTACTACAGACAACGGTATGGCAAGAAATTTGACAACCTAGGAGAAATGGACAAATTTCTAGAAGCATACAACCTTCCAAAACTGAATCAAAACTAAGTGGAAAGTCTCAACAGACCAATAACAAAGAAGGAAATTGAAACAGTAATCCAAAATCTCCCTGCACACAAAAGCCCTGGACCGGATGGCTTCACAGGCGAATTTTACAAAACATTTAGGGAAGAACTAACTCCTATCCTCCTCAAACTATTCCGAAAAATCCAAGAAGAGGGAAAAATCCCAAACTCTTTCTATGAAACCAGTATTACCCTAATCCCAAAACCAGGTCAAGACACAACAAAGAAAGAAAACTACAGGTCAATATCACTGATGAGCATAGATGCTAAAATCCTCAATACATCCTCAATGCTAAAAATCCTCAATGCTAAAATCCAGCAATACATTAAGAAGATCATACATCACGATCAAGTGGGATTCATCCCAGGGATGCAAGGATGGTTTAATATTCGCAAATCAATAAATATAATACATCACCTAAACAAAATGAAAGACAAAAATCTCATGATCATATCAATAGATGCAGAAAAAGCATTTGATAAAGTACAACACCCATTTATGATAAAAACACTCAGCAAAATGGGAATAGACGGAGCATACCTTAACATAATCAAGGCTATATATGAGAAGCCTGAGGCCAACATCATACTCAATGGACAAAAACTAAAAGCATTCCCCCTGAATTCAGGAACTAGACAAGGTTGTCCACTCTCTCCACTCCTATTCAACATAGTGTTGGAAGTCCTAGCCACAGCAATCAGACAAGAAAAAGAAATAAAAGGCATCCAAATTGGGAAAGAAGAAGTCGTCGGCAGCCGTCCGTCTCGAGAGACAATGGTGTAGCTTCTTAAGTCTATCTGCACCGCCGAGAATGGTTGTGCAGTCCGACTCGGGAGTGACACGGTATCTGTCTCCTCCCGTGTTGAATCGACATCTTGCGATGACGCTGGAGTGTCCTCTCCAGTGAAGCTGAAGCTACAGAGCCTGGGCAGGGTGATATGGAGGGTCTGCTGTTGCCCATGCAGCAGACCCCCCCTCTCTTCGCAGCTGAAGGGTCCAAGGGAAAGACGGAGTCAATACAGCTTGGCTTCAGGTGCGCCGCAGGAGTTGCCGGTGTTGACTACAACGTCAAACCGCCTTAGGGACTCCGGCTCCGGATTTTCTGTCGGGGTTTACTCCCTTAGCCTTTCCCCTGAAGAGGTATGCCGCAAGGCAGCGGAGGTTTTTTGGAGTCAGAGTTTTCCTTCTCTGATGTGCCCTGACTGGAAGATCGAACCAGCGACACTTAGCTCGCAGGCCGACGCTCAATCCACTGAGCCAAAACCAGCCAGGACAAGGAAAGAAGAAGTAAAACTATCATTATACGCAGATGGCATGATAGTATACCTAGAAAATTCTATAAACTCCACTAAAAGACTATTCGATATAATAAGTGAATTTGGCAAAATAGCAGGGTACAAAATAAACATACAGAAATCTAAGGCATTTCTGTACACCAACAATAAAATATCAGAGACAGAAACAAAAAAAAAATACCACTTACTATAGCAACAAGAAAAATAAAGTACCTAGGAGTAAACTTAACCAAAGAGATAAAAGACCTGTACTCTGAAAATTACATAACATTGAAGAAAAAAATTAAGGAAGATACAAATAAATGGAAGCAAATACCATGTTCTTGGATGGGAAGAATCAACATCATCAAAATGGCCATACTACCCAAAGCAATTTACAGATTCAATGCAATCCCTATTAAAATACCAATGACATATTTCACAGACCTAGAACAAATACTCCAAAAATTCATATGGAACCAAAAAAGACCCTGAATAGCCAAAGCAATCTTGAGACAGAAGAACACAGCAGGAGGAATCACAACACCAGATATCAAACAATACTACAAAGCCACTGTGATCAAAACAGTCTGGTACTGGCATAAGAACAGACATATAGATCAGTGGAATAGAATAGAGAGTCCAGAAATAAACCTAGGCCTCTATGGTCAACTAATCTTTGATAAAGGAGGAAGGAACATAAAATGGAGTGAGAAGAGCCTCTTTAACAAATGGTGCTGGTAGAACTGGATAGGGACTTGGAAAAAAATGAAACTAGACCACCAACTTACACCACACATGAGAATAAACTCAAGATGGATCAAAGACTTAAATGTAAGCCATGACACCATAAAAGTCCTAGAGGAAAACATAGGCAAGAAAATTTCAGGTATCTCACGTAACAATATCTTCATGGATACATCTCCTAAGGGAAGAGAAATAAAGGAAAAAATAAACAAATGGGACTACATCAAACTAAAGAGTTTCTGCTCATCAAAAGAAAACATCAGCAAGATGAAAAGGAAACCAACCATATGGGAAAACATATTTGCCAATGACATCACAGACAGGGGACTGATTTCCAGAATATATAAAGAGCTGATACGACTCAACATCAAGAAAACAAACAAGCCAATTAAAAAATGGGCAAAGGACCTGAACAAACACTTCTCCGAAGAGGACATACAGAAGGTCCATAGACACATGAAAAAATGTTCAACATCATTAGCCATCAGGGAGATGCAAATAAAAACCACAATGAGATACCACCTTACACCAGTCAGAATGGCCATCATCAACAAATCAACAAGCAACAAATGCTGGCGAGGATGTGGAGAAACGGGAACCCTACTGCACTGTTGGTGGGAATGCAGACTGGAGCAGCCACTATGGAAAACAGTATGGAATTACCTCAAAAGATTAAAAATGGAACTGCCTTTTGTACCAGCGATTCCACTACTAGGATTATACCCGAAGAATCTTGAAGCACCAATTCAAAAGAACTTATGCACCCCTATGTTCATAGCAGCACTGTTTACAATAGCTAAGTGCTGGAAACAACCTAAGTGCCCATCTGTAGATGAGTGGATCAAAAAACTGTGGTACATTTACACAATGGAATACTATGTAGCAGAAAGAAAGAAGGAACTCCTGCCATTTGCAACAACATGGATGGAACTAGAGAGAATTATGCTTAGGGAAATAAGCCAGGCAAAGAAAGAAAAATACCATATGATATCACCTAATACAGGAAACTAAAGAACAACACAAACAAACGAACTAAATAGGACAAAGAGCAGAATAGCAGTCAATAGGGGGGAGGGGAGAGGGAGAGAAGGGGGATAAGTAAGGGAGGGGTTTAGTCAAAGAACATGTAGAAATGACTCATGGACACGGACAACGGGGAGGGATATGATTGTGGAAGAAGGGGTGGGCTGGGTGGGGGAGAGAAATGGGGGAAAAATGGGACAAATGTAATTGAAAAACCAAAAATAAAAAATTAAAAAATAAATAAATAAAATAAATAAAGAAAGAAAGGAAGAAAGAAAGAAAGAAAAGTAAAAGAGAGATAAAGGGAATGAATGGTAATGAAAAAATACAATAAAATATAAACTATTTAAAAAAGGAAGGAAAAAAAGTAAGAAGGAAGAGAGAGAGAAAAAAAGGGAGGGCAGAAACGAGTGAAGACTGGAGAAAAGAAAATTAAAGGCCTACTAACTAAATGATCTGGGAGTAGATCTTTCTCCCTCTAGGCCTAACTGGATTCAGATTTTCAAATATCAGCTCTCTTTCTCTCTCACTCCCTGTCTCTCTTCCTCCCTCCTTCACCTCATATCTCTTCTTTTCTTTCTTTTGTTTCTATTCATATTTAGCTACCAAGATATCTGTGCATCTCTCCTTTGAAGAGGGAAAGTGCTGGTGCAACACCTACTTTATCTTTAAAGCTTGAATATCAGTTTATGAAAAATAATTTTCAGAAATAAAATAAGTCCACAGAAGACTCCAACTGGCCCATTTTAGATCACATTTCAAACAAACCTATTACTGCCACAAGAAGATAAAGCTCCTGATTCTCCAGGGTCAGCATCACAATTACCATATTTATCGGAGAAGTGGAAGTAAAGAACACATAGCTAATAAGTCAGTTGATAGATGTTATAAACATGTTGCTCAGTACTGAATTGTGTTTTTCCAACATTCACTTCTGGAGGCAAGGTCTTTAGGAGGTAATTAAGGTTAAATGTTATAAGGGTGGGGTCCTGAACCAATAAGACTGTGGCCTTAAAAGAAAAGGGAGAGGAAGAGCTCTTTCTCTCTATAAAACGAGGATGTAGTGAGAAGATAGCCATCTGCAAGGGAGGAAGAGGGTTCTCACCAGAAGCCAAATGAGCTGGCATCTTTGTCTGGGACCTTCCAGGCTCTAGCACTGTAGGAAATAAATTTCTGTTTTAAACCACCAAGTTTGTAATATTTGTTATGGCAGTTCAAGCAGACTAGGATATATATGGATGCATAAAACCATAGTAGTTACAATGGTCAGCATTTTTTTAGTGCTTACCAAATGCCCTGGAAGTTATTTAAAGCTAGATACATGCATAATTTTATGTACTTTTCACAACAATTTTGTGTTATGTATTCTTATTATGTCAGTGTCATATATTATGTAGTTGGTTTATATGCACATAGCTGATACATAGTAGAGCAAGGATTTGAACTTGCATGAGAATGATAGATAAGTTCAAAATTAACAAGAGTGGGGAAAAGGGCAGAAAAAATGGGTGTAAATAAACTATTCACCATAAAAATACTTTTTAAAAATGCTGAAGGAAATGCATTGCAGAAATTGAGACACAGAAAAAGATTATTTTACGTATATGTTTAAAATCAGCCATAGATTTCACCTTGAAATTTAAAGCTGGTGGTTATAAACTTTTACAGGGTAGGATGTTAAATGTTTCCTTTTGAAAACTATTTCACTAACTTACCAACCTCCTTCAGTGCTTTACTTAGAGGCATCTTACTGCTTTTATAAGTAAGTACTTCTCATTTCAGCACAAATACAAGTGTTGAATATTAAATTAATGGAAAACATTATCCTGCTAAATACCATGGCTTCTATTTTTAGCATATAAACACATTTTTTTATGCACAATGTTCAACTGAGCACAACTTTCTTATCATTTGCTTTTCTTATTTAAAGAACATAATTTTAAATTTCTCAGTTCTGTTTTTCCATTGTATAAAAATACTATATTTATTATTGAAGCTCTCCTCCAGTGGATTTTTACACTTCAAATACATGAATACACACACCATTTTCATCAGAGAATTTAGGTTGACAGTATATTTAGAATTTATATTATGGAAAAAGACTAATAATAATATGACACATAAAAAATTTCCAAAACATTGACTATCTAGTCAGCCCTCAAAATTTTATACTAATAGTGAAATACATGGTTTAGTTAATTAAATATGCTGAACAAATTTTATGAGTTTTAAAAACTTGGGTTTTTTGATGTTATGAAATATACTTAAAATTTGTAGTCACATCTACCAGCTATCAAATGAGATCTAAAGAGGTTAAGAAAAAAAGAAATTCACTTATAAGGAACAAATATAGTAATAAAACTGAAAATTATTTTGTTACTATGAAAAAGCATATCAGCTAGGATGAATTTTTGCTGCTTATAGAGTAAACTCAAAGTTAAAGTGGCTTTTGAAAAAAACAAAGAAAGCAACAATCATAAAAAATGTTGATAAACTGAATACCCAAAGAGATTTTAAAACTTCATTTTTTTTTTTTTGCACTTATAGGTTATTTATTTTATTTTATTTTATTTTTTGGTTTTTCAATTACAGTTGTCCCATTTTCTCCCATTTCTCTCCCCCACCCAGACCACACTTTCTCCCCCAATCATATCCCTCCCCATTGTCCATGTCCATGAGTCATTTATACACGTTCCTTGACTAAACCCTTCCCTTACTTCTCCCCCTTCTCTCCCTCCCCCCTCCCCCCTATTGACTGCTATTCTGCTCTTTGTCCTATTTAGTTCATTTGTTTGTGTTGTTCTTTAGTTTCCTGTATTAGGTGATATCATATGGTATTTTTCTTTCTTTGCCTGGCTTATTTCCCTAAGCATAATTCTCTCTAGTTCCATTCATGTTGTTGCAAATGGCAGGAGTTCCTTTTTTCTCTCTGTTGCATAGTATTCCATTGTGTAAATGTAGCAGTTTTTTTATCCACTCATCTACAGATGGGTACATAGGCTGTTTCACTAACTTACACCACACATGAGAATAAACTCAAGATGGATCAAAGACTTAAATGTAAGCCATGACACCATAAAAGTCTTAGAGGAAAACATAGGCCGGAAAATTTCAGATATCCCATGTAGCAATATTTCCACGAATACATCTCCTAAGGCAAGAGAAATAAAGGAAAAAATAAACAAATGGGACTACATCAAACTAAAGAGTTTCTGCTCAGCAAAAGAAAACATCAGCAAGATGAAAAGGAAACCAACCATATGGGAAACATATTTGCCAATGATATCTCAGACAGGGGACTGATCTCCAAAATATATAAAGAGCTTATATGACTCAACATCAAGAAAACAAACAACCCAATTAAAAAATGGGCAAAGGACCTGAACAAACACTTCTCCAAAGAGGACGTACAGAAGGTCCATAGACACATGAAAAAATGCTCAACATCATTACCCATTAGAGAGATGCAAATAAAAACCTCAATGAGATAACACTTTATACCAGTCAGAATGGCCATCATCAACAAATCAAAAAACAAGTGCTGGCGAGGATGTGGAGAAATGGGAACCCTAGTGCACTGTTGGTGGGAATGCAGACTGGAGCAGCCACTATGGAAAACAATATGAAATTACCTCAAAAAACTAAAAATGAAACTACCTTTTGAACCAGCGATTCCACTGCTAGGATTATGCCCGAAAAATCCTAAAACCCTAATTCAAAAGAACTTATGCACCCCTATGTTCATAGCAGCACTGTTTACAATAGGTTTTAAAACTTATGATCATTATGTTCATCACTAAGAAAATAAACAGACAAATCACAGACTGGGAGAAAATATTCACAACACATGTATCTGATCCTAGAATTTATGTATAGAAAGCCCAGTTTTAAAATAGACAAAATATTTGAGCAGACACTTCATAAAACATACAAATTGGGAATAAGCACATGAAAAGTGTTCAATATTATAAGAGATTCGGGATATATACAAATCAAAACCAGAAGGTATCAGTATGCTTACACTAGTATAATACACACACATACACACACATACACACACAATCAAATGTTGAAGAGGCTGTGCAACCCCTGGAACTTCCAACTTTGCTGGTGGGAATACAAAATAGGGCAACCACTTTGGAAAACTAGCAGTTTCTTTAAAAATAAAACAAATATTTGCCTTACTGAACAGCACTTTCCACTCATACGTATTTGTGCAATGGGATGAAAATATTTCTACATAAATCTTTAAAATATCCATAGTAATTTTACACTGGAGAGGCCAAAACTGGAAATAATGTCCTTTAATAAGAACATGGTTAACTGACTGTGGTTCAATGGAATAATAACTCAGCAATAACAAGAAACCTAATATTGATACTCAACAGCATGGATGGATCTCAAAAGCAATGATCTTATTGAAAAAAAACAGATACAAAAGAATACATAGTACATGGCTCTTTTTATATTAAGTTCTACAATCAGTAAAGCTAATCTACAGTGACAAATATCAGTGCTTGTTTCTGACGGAAGTAAGGGAAATAATTGGGAAGGGGCAAAAGGAAACTTTCTTGGTTGATGGAACATTCTGTGTCCTGATGGCAGTGTGTGTTACATGAGAGGATAAATTAACCAAAACTTAGCAAACTTTATACCTACAATATCCACATATAAGTTATATCTGAATAAAAACAGTTTAAGGAAAGAGATTTTTTTTCTCCCTTTTTTATACGAGGGCGTCGAGAAGACACGGAATGTAACAGCACGCTTCCTTCAGAAAGCGGACTCTGAGGCAGTTCAGTGTGTACAGAATGTTTACTGGGGAGCACCTCTGGGATCTAACCTGTGTAAGGAAAAGGAGGAAGCCGGCCTGAGCCAGGGGAGTATTTAAATATACTACAGGCCCAATAACATCAGTGGACCCCATGGAGCTCTCAAGTTGGGGCCCTGTCAGAGTTGTCCCCATTGGCTAAAAGTGGCCCAGACTATTACATATCTGTTCCAATCAATCATGAAATGTGGGACATCCACAGAGGGGTGTGACCAGATGGGCTGAAGCTCTGAAGCTGAGGCAACCCAACAGATGCTGTCATCTGCTGACAGCATTTTCAGCATCGGGGACAAGTCCTTCTTTGAACAGAGATCTGGGTGGCACATCAAGGCATAGCCCATGTGTACCACAGGTAGGTCACCATTTTTAGTAAATAAAAAACAAGACACCTAAAAATTTCTGGTATAAATGTTGCATAGAGCATTCTCATATATACTTATACTTTTAAAAAGTCTGTTGTTTATGTGACACTTGAATTTAACTGAGTGTTTATATTTTATCTGGCAACTATAATCACAGTTAGCTGCTGTGCTTCTCGTGTCCACTGCTATCTGTTTGGGAGCAGCTCCTTTAGGATTCCAGGGGGGCTCTCTTCCTGAGGGGATCAGAGAGAAGGGCGGTAGTGGGAAGAACTACCGCTTGTATAAGCAGCTGGTATCATGCAGCAACTGATATTTATCTCCCATCACCATCCATTCTAGATTTCCCCTCATCTACTACCTTTGCTGGTCTTATTGGTTTACATGGAGGCACAACCCAGACCTGACCCTCATCCTGAGAGGACTGAGCCACTGAGTCACCAAGGTCTTGTCATGTTATGGATGTTGAACTTGGCCATTTCCCATCATAACCGACAAAAGAATAACAAGAAGCACCTAACTAGATCACCTGAGTGCCAAACATGTTCCCCCTGCTCCTACTGAATAACAGCAGTTCTAGCTGTTTATGATAATCAGAACCAATAACCCCTGCAAGATGGTCACTCCTCTTCTTGACTACTGGTAGCTTGACATAGAAACCCTGAAGTGTTGAGTAAAACCATAACTTATGAGTTCAATGCCTCTCTTGATACGACACCTGATGAAAGTATTTCCTGCATGGAGACTAGGACCTGTAAACAGGCAAAGCTCATATTATCAGTATAGGTAGCAAAAATTCCTCAAATGGGCCATTAGGAGTTAGCATAAGCATGGCTAGTGCCATATAAAATCTGTGATTCATGACATGCATTGTGCCCTGGAAGATAGTATCCTATCCTCTTAAAGTATCACCTCCAAGCAGGTGCTTCTGGTGTGCCTCCTGAGGACCATTCCAATGCTCCAAAAGATGCTGCATTGTGCAGTATGTGATACAACTAGTGCACCCCATGGTCATGGTTCTTCTTTGCAATAAAGTGGGTTTCCTGCTCTGATGTACTGTTACGTGGGATCCTATGCCAGAAATCAAGTACTTCATAAATTCTCAGATAGTGGTAATGATTGAAGCTCTGTTGGTAGGGAAGGAAAATCATACTCAGAAAAAAGTATTAATTCTTGCCAGAAGAAATTTATGGCCTTTCTAGCAAGAAGAGGCCTAATGTAGAATGGTACCAGATTGGAGGCTCAAGGTTAGTCTCCGTTGCCATAAATTTGGACATTCAGCAGTTGTATTAGCTGACTCGGCTCTGGTAAGTCAGACCTCATGGTGTTGGGCTCAAAAGTAGTCTTTAATAGTACCAATGTAACTTTTTAAATTCATGTGCCCATTGTTATTAGCTAACTGGAGTTAGTCAATAGCAGAAGCTGGCTCATACCAACTAGCCAAGTCATTTTCTCTACTTGGTTTGGCCTTCTTGTTCTAATTGAATAGTGTCTCGTCCATGGTAGATGTCCTCTTGCAGGAATAACATGTAACACAAAGATCTCCACACTTCTTTCCATTCCCATGTATCCATGAATAGGCCTCTACACCAGTACCTCTTTTCTCAGGCCCCTCACTACTGGCATGTCCATTTTTCACTGTACATGACTATACATCTTCTGACCTTGGGCCACACATGTGCACTGTGGAAAGCTCTATCTGCTGGAAGGATTTTCCCTTGCCACGGTATTTTAAGGCCATTTCTAAATGAGACTACTTTGCTTTATCCATTTTTTAATTTCCCCCAGATACCCAACCAACTCAGTTCAGGAATTTTTCTTCTTTATCAGCTGTTTATAAGGGTTCTCTCAAAGGCAACAAGTGAGAGCTGGGAATGGGGATTAGACAACAGTCATGGATGATGTGGGTGTCTTAACTTTATTCACGCAGCTTGCTTGTTTTGTTGGGACCTGTTCATGGTCTAGATTTAACACTTCCACCTTCTGATAGTCTGGTACTGTTCTTGCCTGATCTTATGACTTGGTAGATCTCATACATCTCATGATGACAGTACTGAATAAATGGCTACTTGATGTCTCGTGTTCAGATACACTATTTTTGTCAGGACTCACATGTATTTTACAAACCATCTTTCAAAAGGCATATAATTAGCCACTGCATATAACCTTCTTCCAGAAGGAACCTTTTTCTGTGATTCTCCAACTGGGCCTGCCCATAGACTCAACAGAATCTTTACCTAACACCATTCCATTAATGTCATAGGACCTAATGTTATAAGTGTTTTTACTGTTTTATTTTATTTTTTCCACATTGGTTCTTCTTGTTTAGGTTCTTAGTGTCAGACATTGTATTTGAAAAATTGTTGGTAGAAATTATGTGGATGCTAAAATTATGTTATATTCCTCCAGAAAGAATTAAAGTGCACTTTAATTGTACTTCCAGTCTCTGGAGGCAGAAGCACACTGAGATCACCTCAACCCAATTTCAGAGATTAAGATCATTCAATGGTAAACTGGAATTCCCTGCAAGGACCTCTCTGCTTTTTCTTTATCCTTACATCTATAGTGAAGCCCTTAGAAGTTCTAGTATGTATTTAAGTGGATCTGGGACTCTCATATCTTTTTCCATATCCCTGTATGGCTGTTAAAAGCCCCACTAATCACCTGTAGTGCGTGACATGAAGTATACAAGGCCTGTCCATAAAGTATCCAGCCACATACTATGAAAAATAAACGTGTATTGAAGAAGATACAAGAAACATTGTACATAGGAGAGTGATGTCTCAGTCCCCTTCAAAGTGGGCACCTTGGGACCTCACACAGTTCTCCCAGTTGCCATCAGCTGCCCTGTTGTATTTTCCTGAATCTCATCAACAGTCTGAAATCTCTTCCCTTTCAAAGGTTATTTTAGTTTTGGGAAAAGCCAGAAGACACAGGGCACCGAATCTGGGCTGTAGGGGGTCTGAGTCACCTGGCTGATTTGATGTTTTGCCAAAAACTCTGCAGGAGATGTGATGTATGAGCAGGCACATTGTCATGAGGAAGATGCCTATCACCAGTTGCCCATGGCTACAGCCATTTTTGTCATATTGCATCTCTCAACCAACAAAGACCATGGAGGTAGTTCTCCTTATTAATTATTCATCCTGGAGGGGCATATTCATGGTGGACAACACCTTCCCAATCAAAAAACACAGTTAACATGGTCTTAATCATGCTGTGACTTTGCATCACATTTTGGGGGCCTGGAGAACCAGATGACTTCCATTGGGACAACTGGGCCTTTGTTTCTGGATCATAGCTATAGACCCATACTTCATCTCTGACTACATCCCTTTTGAGGAAATCTGGTTCATTTGTAGTGGTTTGAATCAAGTCACCAGCAACTGCAGTATAATGTTCCTTGTGCTCTGGTAGCAGAAACTGTGGAATGAATTTTGCCATGACAGGTTTCATGCCAAGATCCTGCATCAAAATCTCTTACACAATGGTTTCTGAAATTCCCAGATCAGCTTCTAGTTCTCATTCTGTCAGTCACCAGTGTTTGTTGATGGTGGCCCGTACATAGTCATTCAATATTCTCAGGTGTTGTGCAATCTTGTATTATCTCTACTAATCATTTAGTACTCATTGTTGAAGACCAGTAGGGATGGCAATAAAAATCACACTCCCACCCTGCCCAGATTCTGAAGCAATTAAAAATAAGACAAGTGAGGCAAAAAGGATAAAAAAATATATAAGCTTCACTACTGATAAACTTGATGTAGGTAAATGTGGCTTATATCTCATGGGCAAATTAGTTTACTAATAGTGTTCACCAGTAAGTGGTTGGGCTTAATGCACCCAGTGTATTTTCATCAGTTCATGGATCCTCTGTGAGAGTGGAAGAGTGAAGAGATAGAATGATAGTGGAACTCCTGCCACATATACATAAGTATCACAACTGTGAAGAAGAGTTCAACCTTTATAATATTCTAGCTGTTCTTGTTATTTTAGTCTATTGGGTTTAGCTAATAAGCACTGGATTGCTGGTGTTGCAGCTGTTCCCTTGAGGAAAGATGTTATCAGCTTACTAAGACAGTCCTGCTTCCACCTTCATGAAGACACTTGATCTATACACCAGTGCTCCTTTGGGTATATTTCTACAACTACTGATGGACAGTACAATTTTTTTTTTTTTGCTGCAAAACTCTGGAATTGCACAAAAAAATTAATATTAAGTTAACACTTAGGCTACATGTCTCTTTCCCTTTTAATATTGCTTCTAGCCATATTGTTCCAGCATAGCTTATCAGGAGGAGTTTATAATAGCACAAAAAGGCAGCATTAAGATGTCAAAATAATGAAGAGTCAGCATAGAGATGTCCCAGATTTCAACATGAGCTCCTCACATTATCAATCATTGGGGATGAATTGATATTCAAGGAAACTGAATTCTTTGGAAGGTTAAATTTCCGAACATAAAACATAAAGAAATTAAAGTTTAATATCAAATATTCTTGTCCCTGATTGTTAAATTTCAAATAATTTAAAACCTAAAGTTTATCTTTATTTCTTTTTTGCATCTCAGCTAGGGGGATTTCCTGTGTTTGGGGTGAATCAGGACTTCTTCAACAGAAGAATTCAGAAGTTAATTAATTGAATGTCAAGTGTCTAAGTGACTTACTTTTTCAATACTTAATTGAACACATAGGTATAGCTCTGCTCCCAAGACTAACAAATTTAGAAAACTAACCATTCCTTATTCAACAAAAGTTATTCCAGGCAAAATTATATTGCCAAAAGCCATTAGAAAAGACTTGTCTATCTGAGTGAAGAGTAAAATAGGGAAAGATTCTACTTCCAAAGTTTAGTCTTACCTGGCTTCTAGTAAGTTCATACCAGAGGTTCAGAATTCATGACAATTAAAACAGTAATGTGAATTCCCACATTAGAATGTGGATTTTGCTATCATACCATTATCATACCTAGAGGGAGTATGCTCAGGCTTCCTGTTTATGCATGATGAGCAAAGTCTGGCTTAGTCTGCTGCTGTAACAAATTATCACAGAATCTCAGTGGTTTAAAAAACTTAAAAAAATATGTTAGCTATTTTAGATCACCTGTGGGTCTGTTCAACATTTGTTTGTATTCCAGGATCCAGGCTGAAAGATATTGGTTTATTTGGAAACTGCTGTTCTCATAGCAGAGGAAAAAAGAGTAAGAAAGATGACCCAAAAAAGCTGTGGCTTTTAAAGCTGTTGTGGAGACATGGTGAAGGTCGCATCTGCTCATATGCTCAGAGCACGTGATGTGGCAAATTTCATTATCTATGGGCACACATGTGTATTCCTTGACTGAAGGCACTGCATGTTTGATGACAAATTATGGTATTTATAGTTTTGTTACAGGAAGTGGGAATACAAATTTGGAAACAAAACAGCCTATTACTATCTCATCCTTAAAAAGCTTAGAATTTATAAAGTAGATCATCCAATTGCCTGGTCTTTCTAATTCATAATATACTAAATAGAGCTTAATTTCCATTTCCTCTTCAGGCTCCTCTATATTCAATAAAATATGAGATTGGTCTAGTGTAATAGCATCATAAATATTTTCTGAGTAAGTATGTTCACAAATTTTTAATATATTTTTTATAAATTTGTTTAGGCCTCAAATAAACTAATCTCTAAGAAATTTTTGTTACAATTCTTTGACTCATATATTTTTGAAAATGCTGGGATTATACCAGAAGAATCCTAAAGCACTCATTCGAAAGAACTTATGCACCATTCATAGCAGCACTATTTACAATAGCCAAGTGCTGGAAACAGCCTAAGTGCCCATCTGTAGATGAGTGGATCAAAAAAAACTGGTATATTTACACAATGGAATACTATGCAACAGAAAGAAAGAAGAAACTCATACCATTTGCGACAACATGGATGGAACTAGAGAGAATTATGCTTACTGAAATAAGCCTGGCAATGAAAGACAAATACCATATGATATCACCTAATGAAGGAAACTAATGAACAACACAAACAAATTAGCAAAATTGAACCAGAGGCATGTAAACAAGGAACAGACTAACAGTCTCCAAGGGGGAGGAGGGAAGGAGAGAAGGGGGAAAAGAAGGGAAGAGTCTCGTCAAGGAACTAGTATAAATCACCCATGGACATGAACAACCAAGTGGGGAATGATTGTGGGAGAAGGGGTGGGCAGGGTGAGGGGGGAGCAATGGGAGAAAAATTGGGACAACTGTAATAGAAAAACAATAAATAAATTTAAGAAGAAAAAGTAAGGAAGGTTCCCATGTGCTATAAAAAAATAAAAATAAAAGCATATTTTTAATATTCTAAATACATCTTTTTGATATTAATGTCTAATAGCATTATGACCACAAAATGTATATTTAAGTAATGATTTTGAAATTCTTTGAGTGGTTTCATAAGTTAGTGTGTGGTGCATTGTGTAAATAAACCATGCATGTTAGAGAAGAATTATACTTCTAATTTGTGGATGCGGAACCTATTTTTATCCATTAAATAAAGATTGTTAGTTTTGCTTTTCAAACCTACCACATCCTTGTTAACTATTTTTTTGCATGACCCATCAGTTATTGAGGAAAGCATATTGAAATATTTCATTATAATAGCCATTTTATCACATTCACCATATAACTCATTGTTTTCCTTAAATGTGTTGTAACTATTTTATTAGACTTTCAGTTTTATATTTGTTATGTCTTCTTGTTTACTTGAATTAGATGGCACATAGCCTCCTAGCTGCAGACTTCTTTTCCTGGCTTCCACTGTAACCAGCTGTATCTATGTACCTAAACTCTAATTAATGGGATGGGAGCAAAAGTGAAATAATTTTTCATCAATATACATTAGAAGGACAATTGCCTTCCTTTCCTCTTTTTCCCTGTTCCTTTGGGTGAGACATGGACAGCTTTATGCAAATAAATAAATAAACAAATAAACAAAACATTTAAAAAACCATCCAGGTAGCATCACACCAAGGCTGAGGAACTGTGAACTCTTAATTACTTTGTGGTCCATTTCTGCTACTTTCCCTGGACTACCTGATTTCTTGCCTTTGGACTGTCATGTGACAGGGCAGCTTTGTTTGGAGTTTTGCTTGTTCCTAAAGCTTCAGGCAGTATACAAACCAAGTTCATTGGCTTAAAGTCAATTTGGTCTGATAGTAACAGAATCACTTCAGCTTTCTTTTCATTAATATTGTCCTAGTATATCTTTTACTAGCCTCATATCAAACTTTGCACTTTATTATATTTTAGGGGTGTATCTTGTACAGAAAATATAGATAGATTTCCCCCCTGCAGCCTGAGAATCTCTGGTAAATTTAATCCATTCAATTTAATTGTGATTGTTGATAATTTTGCACTTGTTTTCAAAATTTGTCTTTTTGTTTTTTACTTGACCACATTTTGTACTGCTTTGTTTCATCTCTAGCCTTTGCTAAACGCATATATATATATATATATATATTCTCCATTTTGTTTTTCAGTGATAGTCTAATACAGTTTTAATAATAATGTTTTGATACAAACTTAAGTTTTGTGGAAATTAAACATTCCCCTAAACACTTAGTTGGTCAAAGAGAAATAAAAAAGAGAAATCGAAACATATATTGAAACTAACAAAATGAAAAAGAAATGCAAAAACTTATATGATGCAACAAAAGTAGTTCTAAAAGGGGATTTTGTTGAGATAAATTAAAAAGGAAAAGAAAATTCTCAAGTAAACAACTTTAATTTATACCTAAAGCATAAGAAAAAGAACAAACTAAGCCCAAGCTCAGCAGAGGAAGGAAGTAACAAAGATCAGAGCAGAAATAATGAAAAGGAGAATAGAAAAAAAAATCAATGAAACTTTAATTTTTAGAAATGAGAAAATTGAAAAAAAAAGAGAAAACTCAAATAGATAAAATCCAAAATAAAAGATGAAGCATTGCAACTGGTACCATGGAAATACAAAGATCATAGAGTACTATAAACAATGATAAGCCAACGAAGTGGATAACTTAGACAACATAGGTAAATTCTTAGAAACATGCAAGTTACCAAGACTGAATCATGAAGAAACTGAAAATCTGAACAGAATAATAATGAGTAAAAAAACTGAATCAGCAATAAAAAAAAAAAACCCCAACAAAAAAAATTCCAGAAACTGGTGGCTTCACTGATGAACCAAATGTTTAAAGAAGAATGAATACAAATCCCTTTCAAACTCTTCCAAAAAATTTAAGGGGAGGGAACATTTTCAGACTCATTTTCCAAGGCCATCATTACCACATTATACTTTCTTAATCTTTTCTGACATATTTATTTTTATTCTTTGGGCAGACTGTACTTTCCAAAGATGGCCACCACAATATATACTGCTCTACATGCCCTTATGCAATGTGACCTTGTCATGACATTATCAAGACATTAGTCTATTTCTCCACCTCTTAAATCTGGAGGTATACAATGACTGCTTTGACCAATATTTTATGGTGGAAACACATTAGTTCGATTCTGAGCAAGGCCTTTGAATGGCTCATAGAGTTTCTCTTTATACTTCTTGGAAATAAGGTGGTTAATAATTTTTTATGTAAGTGTGTCCCAGTCAATATTCTGAATATTTTTACCAAAGAAATATTATTTATCTACTTGAAATTCAAATTTAAGTGGGTGCCCTGTATTTGTATTTACTAAATATGGTAACCCTACTTTGAAGCTAACAGATGTATCAGAAGTGTGATTCACTTGAAACTACCATACTTGGAAAACCCAAACTGAGTGAGCAGGTCTTGGAGGATGAGATACCATGTGGAGAGAAAGAGAAGTCAAGGAGCATTGAGACACCAAACATACAATTAAAGAAGACATTTTGGAGGTAGTTCCTCCAGCCCCAGCAATTACAGCTGATCCCAAGTGGATCAGAGATGAGCCAACCAGCTAAGACTCTCAAATTCCTGATGCAAAGAAGTTGTGAAAAATATAAAATGGTTTATTTTAAGCCAAAACACTTGGGGTGGTTTATTCCTCAACAATTGATAATTGAAATACATCTGCATTTGAAAACAATCAAAACACTGATGTCTCCGTAGGTGTAAATTTGTTGTTATTGTTCCTGTGACTTTTTTCTGGTTATGCTCATCTTTGATAATGAACTCATACCTGATTGCTTTTAACAGGTGCAAACCCTAAATACCAGAATTGAAACTATTCTCCTTGAGGGAAAGGGAAATTGCATTTGTTCTTTGGAACTAGGTCCTAAATTTAATGTAATTGTCTCAATTTTAGGCCCCTCATCTCACTGTAGACCCAAAATTTAGTTTTGTGTCTGGATGATTACACAGGCAGCCCTCATCTTTCACCTCCACTTATCATTGACCACTGTCTATTCAGGTTTCAGCCATAGGGGAGTTTTTTTGTTTGTTTGTTTGTTTGTTTTTATTTTTGCAAATGGGTGGCATCTTAATTTCTCTCAGTTTCTATAAATTTAACAAGTATCCTTTCCTAGAAATGTTTGTTGTTTAATAGAGTCTCTCGGATATCTATCTGCCATGTTGCATAATTTCCTTCTGTTATTTTTTTGATAATTTTAAAATGGTTCATTGAGAGGCAAATTCATATTTTGAGGTCCTAAAGGAGCTATGCCACTTCCTTTGAAGACCCATGGCTTCAAAAGTGCCCCAATTTTATAAGGGTATCAACAACCCTCTTTGACCCCCTAGCATGATAAGAAATTTAGGAAGAGTTTTATTTCTTTAGGCTTTTTATTTAAAAGAACAAGATGGTTCAGTTTGAGGCTTCATTCATTTAGATTTTGATGTCTTTAATTTTTACTAGGATTTATTCTTCATGTCTTAATTTCTTCCTTGGAATATAAACATAAAAGAGGAAATTTATTTAAGATTTTGGAATCTCTGCTATTATTATTAGATTACCCCAATTTGACATTTGATTCTATTTGTAGAATCTTATATAATTCATGTGGCACATCATGTATGAGTGGATACAACTTGAAATCCTAAATAGTGGTGAGAGTGCACTCTTGGCTTTAGGTACAAAATGGCCTTGGAGTTAGTATTTTAGTGGAGTGGGAAATGACCAATCCTCCATGGTAATTAGTTTGTACACAGGGGAAAATCATCAGGTTCAATGTGAGATGGTCCTGTGCTTTCTGTTTGGACAGTGTGCAGTTTTATGCAGTTATATAAATAATTCCGGGTTTTACAATTTTACTTGTCACACGAATTACCAGACTGTTAAAATTATTTTGAAACATAGATCATTTCTCTGATTAAATAAAAATGGTTGTCAGGTTAGTAGATCATTATATAAAATTTTGCAAGTAGATTTTTCAAGCTTGATTTGCAAGTTTGGTTGTGGGACTTTTAGATAAATCTCATGAGTTAAATTTAAAAAAATCTGGAGTGAAGAATGAAGATTTTTTCCTTCATTTTCATCAAAAACAGTATGTAAATAACCCTGTGCATTTGCTAATGGCTAGTATTAACCCTAAACTTTTAATTTTGGAGGAATCAGTCATAGTTCTAAAATTTTCTCAACCAATTTAATTAATTGGTATTTTAACCATTTTAGAAATTTTAAGAAACAAAATCTATGCTATTCACCAATGATCCCAGGAAGGTACAATAAGAAGCAACAGTGGGTAAGGGAAGAAGCGGCCTCATGAAACCAAATTGTCACAATTCTCTTGTAATCTCCATCAAAGGGGACGAAAGCTTAATGTTTAAAATCAATGGTTAAGAGAATCAATAGCTAAAGAAGATTAGTAGGAAAATGCTTCTTCCCTACTCTTGATATTTCCTTCTACATGGAGAGGTTCTAGTAGTGTGATGTCCTAGCCCCTGTTATACTCTTCTTCTCTCAATACTCCCCACAAACGTGGAGAGAGTTATTTTATAGGGAGCTTGGGAAGAGAAAATGCTGATGCTGCTGTCTAGGAATCACACTCTGAGAACCACTGTTGTAGTAAAATTCTGCTCTAAGAGAGCACATTCTACTCTGCACCTCCATGCTAACAGTTATGTAGTGGTAGCTTCTGCCCCCATGGTGGGGCCAGCACTGGGGTTACCTCTAACAAGGTTAGTACATCTGTTCAATTCTGAGTCGATATAAGAAAGCCTCCTTTGCTGCAAAAAGAAGTGTGCTCCCTAATTTTGGCCTTCTCTCTGCCTTAATCTCTTGTCTGTTTAGTTGTGAAGAAGGGTGCTATTACTATATCTCCTATAAATCTCAAAATAAATATATATCATCTCCTATAGTCAATTAACACATATGTTGGTCTGCTTGCCTGGGTCGCAGGAATTTATAAAGAACAATCATATGTTATCTTTGTAAAGCTGGTATGCAATCCAGTGAACCCAGTGTTGATTAAATTAAAGAGATTTTACATATAAATATTGTCAGCTCCTGCATTTCATGGTTAGCCTGAATTTTAGGCATTATCTCAAACATATAAAATATCTGCTCTGTTGAAAAAATAAAATATAAAATAAAATAAAATACCTACTTTGTAGAGTGGACTATCAGTAATCTTGAAGGGCTGACACTGCTGAAATCATTAGAAATGGGCTTTTGGGAATGATGTCCAGGGCCCAGTGAGTAAGCCAGCTTGATATATCGTATCCCAGGAAGTTAATTTTTCAAGTTTAATTAATCATTGATGTTATTCCTTCAAGGTTTTTTATCTCATGCTGGGTGAATTACAGTCCAGTGACTACTGCTAGCAGCTAGCCAGCTGATGATAATTGCTGTTAATTTCCTGGTATTTGGCAACTAGTTGGCCCCTGACAGCCAGTGGGAGGTAATATAAAAAAGGTGTCAGAAGAGAATTGCAAAAAATAACGTTGATTGTTTCACTTGCTTATAAAAATGATAAATGGTTATAGTTGAAAGTTTAAATATTGGAAATTTAAAGAAAAATAAGAATTTGAACATCTCTTCTACTCAGAGAAAATTATCTGTAGAATTTTAGTAAATTTCTGTTTTGTAAATCATCTATGTATACTTACCTGTACTGAAATGTACACACACACCACCACCACTACCCCACTTCTACTAACAAAAATTTAGCATCATTCAGTTTTCCCAGCTCTGAATTCCACTTGTTCTCTATTTAGAAATCTATCCTCAGCATTTCTTATCTCTAGTTTTCAGAAGGATTCTTTTCTTATGGCACTACAATATTTTACCATATGGTTGTGGAGGATATTGGTTTAAGAAATAACCAGGAGCAAAAAAGTCCTTCAGACAGGCAATTTATTCTGAAATCCATGGTAGAATCCAAGAAGAGTGATTCTCAAAAGCAGTTAGACAATGTAGTTTCATTTGATACCCATAGCCTAATGAGGGTCTAGGTAGCCAAAGAAACAAATCTGGTCTTATAGGACATATGCTATGTGGATTTCCTCCTTTATGTTATCTTCTTTTGTTTTCATGCTCTTTAAAAGCATGTTTTTAATTAAAAGGGGCTGTTAATAAAAATAGGAAACAAAAACCACTGTATTACTATAATTTTGGGTTTGGTGCACAAAATATCTAAGACAAGGAAGTATCAAGGTCCTGAAAATCTGCTTAGACCGGAATGAAAAGGAAATTATATAGAGTTTAATGTATTTTTAAATACATGAATATATATGCATGCATGCATGCATGAATGAATGAATGAATGAAAGGTTACTAAATTATGACTACCAGGCACTTTTATAGTGTGCTATCATTTAAAAATCATACATATTGTCCAATTTTAGGTTACAGCTACTCTGAGGCATAGAAATAATTATTCCATTTTTTAGAGGAGAAATCGATGCTCAAATAGTCTTGATCTGCCCATGGTCTCATTTGTAGAAAATATCAAGGGTGTGTAGTTTTGATAATAGGGTAAGTGTTAAGTTTGCCCAACATGACTAATCTCATGCAATAGAGTAACCACTAGAGAAGAAGTAAATAGTACAAGAATCTAAGGGAATTGAATTTGTAACTATCTATATCAACCATTCAGAGAATGGAGACATGACTCAGGAATGAAGAGAATAGCTCTGTAACTTCTTAACCAACACACATGAGACTTGTTGCATCAATGTTAATGTGAGGGCAAATGTTCTGTGAAATAAAGATGAAAAAATATTTGGAAATCAAAAGAAAGCCACACAGACAGATAGTTTAGAAAAGTGATGTAAGTAGGAGAGCAGAGGAATAAACTGTGTTACTGGAGTTCTAAAATCAATAAGCATGTTTTGCTATAGGAAATCTAGAATTCTGGGAAAAAACAATGTAACAGTGTAATGAAATTCCCTGAGTTGCATTGATTCCAAAAATCCAGTAGTGTTCCTGGAAAGAAGTAATGACTGGTTGTGGACTCCCTACTGAGGATTGTAGATCTAATGTGATCTAGTGAGAGATGTATTCACTATGGGGTGTAACAGACAATCTGCCTTTACTCAGCCTAATCTGCTGGATGCTCATTGTTGCTGCTAATTTATCAGGAGGTAAATGATATTTCCAGGAGAGGGCTTTCTGAATTTTTAAAGAACTGGGCAAAGTGGTTTTGAACAGAAAACTGAAGTACTGAAAGGGAATATTTTCAAGTGAATTCACATATTACAAATGGTACTGAAAAAAGGCACTTGGAGTGTGAGTCATAACATCAAAAGCCTGAATCGTTAACTAAGAAATTAGCTCATTTCACAAGAACCAGGAAGGATATGTTCAATTTTTGTCTAAAAATCATATGACTCATATACTGGCTATTAGTAAATATAAACTATTTAAGAGAGGCTAAAAATTAAATGTATGATCTCAGAAGTCTATCATATATCATTTTTTTGGCATATGGGAAATAAATAAACTAAATTTGAAATGATAGCATAAGGTGGTAAAGTTTAACCTTAATGATGTCCTAAAGAGCTGTTGGAATGCATCCACAAAGGAAACAAGCGATTGAAACCAGTAAAAATGCACATACAAATCACAAGAGAAGGGCCAGCAGGAACCAATATCAGGAAGACATTCTAATATATGCTGGATCCCTGAATGCATTGGGACTGTAACTGATCACAGAGATCCGCACATACTCTCCTAGTGCCAGTATGTCTTTTTTATATCCATTTATTTTGATGGTGTTAGAAGCCTCTCCAAGAAAACAATATCAACCAAAATGAGGAATCAGGATGCATCGGAGGTCAAATTTTAATGAAGTGGAAGAGGAAGTGGACCAACTTTGGTCCCAGAGAAAGAATTCTTTTAAAGGAAAGACAAATACTTAGTCTCATAGGAAAGTAGTGGTTTGGACACTAGTGGGGACCTGGAAGAAAACTGAGACTGTAACGCAGTTTCTACATTTCCCTCGAGGCAAGCAATTTTGACTGGACCAGATCTCCTTGTGACTATTTTGGTGGAATTTACCAGCTGGAAGATAAATGAAGGTCTTCCAGGAGCTGTTGTACACTGACCAGATATCGTTTTAGCTGATAATCTCTGGCTCATTAGAAATGGTTATTAAAATAAGCTACAATTTATAGACTTAAAGACACGACTGTATTGGAGAATAGAAGCAGTCATGTAATTTTGTAGCTACATGGCTAGTAAGGGATAAGATCTGAAGAACCACAAACTAGGAAGCTTCTTAGTAAAGTTTGTAATAGTCATTGCCAGGGCTGGTCACTCCAAATACACTCCAGAGTGGAGGCAATTTTGGAAAGGTGATTCTGATAGGCTTATTGCATTCCAGATTTTGATTTAGCATTGACTGTGGCTCCAGCTTGGTACTGGATAAGACCTGTTTTTTTTTAAAGTCTGATTGAGAATTGAGCCCTTTGGATGAGAGCAGTAAATATAACTTGAAGTCCTACAGTCAAGGTTTGTGGGATTAACAAGCTAACAAAATCCAAGTCTCTATAATTTATTGTTAAAATGACTTCAAAATAGGGAGCATTTTTGAGAAGGTAAAAGGAGTGCTGAAGTAACATCTTTATCATCTCTGAGCCAAATACATAAATGCTGCTTCTTTATAATTCTTACATTTGAAAGTGAAAGACTAACAGATGGAGGAAACGGGTGATGTGCCCCTGACACAAATTACAGAACTGGCACAGAGGCAAAATGAGGGACTTTCTGGACATTTGCTGGAAGTCTCAGTTGGCTAAAATAAGAGTATCTGACAAGTGCTTGACTTGCCTTACTGATGACTTCGTTTCCCCAAAGGCAAGAACAGAAACTGTTATTCTAATTTTGACCTTCTCAAAGAATTGGTGGAATAGAAGCAATGGAAAGCCTTGAGGAAAAGAACCAATGCCATTTTGGAAGTTAGTGCAGCCATGAAGGGAAGGCTGTACTTATAGTGACCTACAATCTAGGTTCTGGGGACGCCAACATCATAAAGGGGAAAGATAGGCTCACTTCCAGGAAATCAGGTTCTCCAAGGGAAGAGAGTTGTGAGTGTATGAGTTTTCTATTGCTGCTATAACAAATTAATACATAATTAGTGACTTAAAATCATGCATTTTTTATCTTACAGGGCTGTGGATCAGGCATCTAGGCTCAATGTGGGTAAGGTTGATTCTCTACTCAAGGCATGACAAGGCCAAAATTACTGTTTTGTCTTGGCTGGGTCTTACCTGAAGGATCTGGGGGAAAAAATCATTCAGGTTGTTGGCAAAATTCATTTCCTGGAGGTTATAGGGTTAAGGTCTCAATTTCCTTGCTGGAAGTGGGTTAGTCGTTGCTCCTTGAAGCTACCTGTGTTACATCTCATTCTTTTCACATGGCTCCTTTCAGTAACAGCAGAAATATCTTTCTCACATTTTAAATCTCTCTGACTTCTCTTTCTGTGGCATTGCTCAGACTCTATATGGAGAAAATTCTCTGCTTTTAAGGGCTCACATTATTAAATTATGTACACATGGCTCATCATGGCTAATTGCCCATTCTATGCACTACAGCAAGAATTTTCTTTTTTTTCTTCCATTTTTAAATTGTTGTTCTATCACAGTTGTCCCATCTTTCCATTGCTCTCCCCAGCGTCACCCCTTCCCCCTCTCCTGAGAATTTTCTTGATAAAATTTAAACTGTAAGAAGGATCAAAGTAAGGCATGAAAAGTACAGATGAAATTTTCCTTGAGTTCAAATTTTAAAGAATATATATACATTTTAGATACTTAAATTTAATAATAGTGTCAAAAGACTAACACCCTAAGTGAGCTAAAAAACCCAAAATTTTAAAAAATACTGAAAGGACCATTACATTTATATTTTCATTAAGAAGATAAAGAGAGTTTTGGGCTTGGAACTGCTGAAGAAAAAAGTGTATTAATGAATATCTAAGAGATAAAAACAAACAAACAAATAAAAAAAAAAGTTTCCTTTAGGATAAATTATCTTCAGACTGGAAAAAAATTCATTCGGAAAGTTTTAGAACTAATTGTTTTAGCTGCCCAGTTAATGTGTCTTGGCTTACTCTAGCTGAATTATATGCTAGAGTACTAGTGGGAGGATTTGAGAAAAGAACCACACATAATCTTTGAGGGACTATGTTGAATGAAAGAGATTCAAAAAATACAAAGTGTGAAGGCATTGACTCTGTTTTGTTCTGTTTAGTAGTGTAGACAATTATTTACACAAGCACATAGAAAGGATTGCTCAGAAGTATCTTGTTCTTTAATTGGGAAGAAGAGTTAATATATATTAAAACTTCTCAGAATTCTGATTTAAATGTTTATTATTAATAGCTACTCATTATGAATACTTATCCAGATGTTACCAATTAATATTGACACAAACACTAGCCAGAAAATAATTTTAAAAAGATAAGGAAGGGCTGACAGTGCCTGAAGATTCTTTTTGGATATAAAACAAAACTACAAAGAAGATCTATAACAAGTTCTTATGTAAATCTCTAGTTTCTCCACTTAAAACTCTTACCTAAAATAGAAAAATAAATTTTCTCTGTTCAACCTGTAGTCTTCTTATTTAAGAATTTGGTAATTCCCTTTAAATGGTGCCATGTTTCTCTTGTCCTGAACAACTTGTACACTGATACGTTTTTTATTTCAAATTGTAAATAAAAATAATGTATTCATTTAGTGCTGGCTTTACATAGAGATGTATTTTTTCTTATATCTCTGCCAATTTGTAAGATCAATTTTCTTTTTCTAAAAATGTATTCTTAAAGTGTTTTCCTATAGTGAGGGTCTCTTAAAGGTAAATGTTTTCAGTTCTTATGTGTCTGAAAATGTCTCTAATTCATACTCATTCTTTGCTGATAATTTAGCTATGTATAAAATTCTAGATTAACTGCTATTTTAGCTGTTGAAAGGCAAAATTACAATGTGTTATAAATTTTTTGTTGCTGTTGAGAGTTCTTTTATATATGAATTGTTATTATTTTGTTGTTACATTATCTTTTCTCTTTGGTAGCTTCTCCTTGTCGTTAGTATTCTGTAGTTTAAGTTTGATGTGTCAAAGTGTGGATTTGTTGTTTCATTTTCCCTGATTTTTTTTAATACTTCTTGATCACTGATATTTGATATCCTTTATCATGTCTATAAATTTGTTAGCTTTTTTTCTTGAAAATTTGCTTCTCTCCCACTCTCTCTACTTTTTATAGTTTTTACCTTTACACTGTCTTTTAGAATCTTTAATATCATATTATAAAACTTTTTTCCTTTATCCCTTCCTGAAACATTCCAGATCATTTCTTTACTTCTAACTTCCATTTCACTAATTATCTCTTGAGCAATGTCTGGTCTACTTTTTGACCAAGCTGTTGCAGCTTATTTTTATTTCAATGACTATATTTAAAATTTTGTAAGTTTTTTGAATTCTTTTTCATAGTTGCCCAGTCTTGTTTTCTATAGATATCTTTCTCATATTTTCAATTTTAACTGTATAAGTATTTTAGCTATATAAACTATTGATAATTTAAAAATAATAATTACTGCATCTGCAATTCTCCAGAGTCTAATTACCATATATTTTGCTTCCAGTGACTTTCACTCACCAATATTATGTTTCCTCTTATATTTTGGAAATTTGTATATTATATGTATAACTTATCTGTTGGGATATTATGGAGTCTCATTAGACTATATTTTATTTTTTCAGGCAGCTATAGGAATATTTATACAAAAAGTGAAAATTTATAAGTTTATTTTTATGATGGCAAGACTGGAAATTTTTAGGGGAAGACTTTTTGTTTTTGTTTCTATCAAGATTCTAGACTAAACTTTATTTGTCAGGAATTTAGTAATATATAAAATATGTATATATATTTACAACATACATATACTTTATTTATTTGATTGAGAGCCTTTTTATGGTATGTACATTGTCTTACATAGTTGTCTCAACTTTGTTCACACCGATTTTAGGGAATTGTATTTCAGTTTCTATGCTAAAGACTCTGCTCAGTTGCTGCTGTTGCCTTTGGTTTGTTTTCTTTCAGGTTCAGCGTGGGTATTTTCATATAAAATCTTATTTTTAATTCCTTCTCTGGTGATTCTTGCTGGGATTCTTAGCTTTGCATAATTATACCCACAATGGAACCAACATCCTGAAATCACCAAGATAAATCCTCTTAGTCCAACATCACATGATCTTCTGATTCTACTAATTAACAAAATGTCTGAGAGCAGTCGTAACAGAACCTAACAAACTATATAATACTGAGTCCTGTGCAGAGAGAATATTTTCAACATCTATTGAACAATTCCTAAGAGCTTAATAGACTTCCTCTGGCACAATGACCACAGGGACCAAGGATTTAGTAATATTTTTGATTGCTGGAAATTGGGGTTAATGACAGAATACAGCATTGTTTCTTTGAAAACTAGAAGGATGAGTTACATAAAAGCCATAGAATTAGATAGATAATAGCCATCCCACTTCTTTCTCTGCCCCCCCCTTTCTCTCTCTCTCTCCTTCACTACAATTATTGGAAAAGGATTATATTGGAGCAATTTATGTTATCTGGGAGCTTGTTTACATTATATAAATGGATTATAGAGCACCTGCTCTTGAGATAGTTATAAAATAAAGGAAGAAATAATTAATAACTCTGAAAGGTTTGTAAATTATTTTCAGCATCATCTAAGTTAAGAGCTCCTAGTTCCCAGATACTAGGCTTATGTAGTAAGTCATATTTGGTAATTTATGCTGTAAGCACATAAATAGACCTACCCGGTGAATGTGTAAAGTTAGAGAGCAGAAACATTATGAGAAACCTAAATTATAAAACCTAAGAGGAGAATGGAAAAAAAAAAAAACATAAAACCTGAAGAAAAATGAAGAATTTACAGTCATAGAGCCCATAACAAAGCTAGATATTTTAAATGAGTGATGTCATTTAAACCTACATATAGTTGTGAGAGAAACATAGTCAATTTCTTCTTTATTTAAAAAATGGAAACCTGGAAGTTCATACTTGTCTGATGTCACACAGTTAATAAAAGGCAGAGCTGGCATTTGAATCCAGGTCTGACTTCAAAGATCATCCTTTTTCTAAAAGCACACTCTATTTTATTGTAAGTTTACATAGTCACAGGACACATTGGCTTGAAAAAGCCATGTTCTTCCAACTTCAGTAAATTTTGACAAGGATTCATAGAAAAACTGCAGAATGACATAGAGACCTTGAGCATCTTCAATGAATAAAATCTGTTTATTTTAAATAACCTATTACTATTATTTAATCAGGGGGTCTTATCTTGGATTCAATTTTTTATCTACTTGAATGTATTTTTATCCCTCACATAGTCTTTTTTTCTGAATACATTTCCAAGTAAAATTTTAATTTCTCATGTCCCTCTTTGTTATGCTCCAGCTAAACTTACCTCATGTTCCCAGATTGGTATAAATTCTCAATCAGGAAGGAGTCCAGGATCTGGAGTCAAACTGCTGAAATGAATCATGACTCCACTCCTTAATATCTGTGTGACCTCAGGCAAATTATAAAATCTCTATGCGCCTGAGTTTTCTCAGCTAAAGAACAAAAGGGAGACTAATAATAGTCAATACTTCCATATGGCACAATGTTAACTTCAGCAATATTCTTATTTGGAGAAGGGACAATACATATATACAGGGTGATATAGAAAGTATTTATATGTTTGATTTGCACATAAATCATTTAGCACCATGGCAGATCCTAGAGACATTTGGCTTTTTATTGCTTTATAGTGGGTAAGTCCAAGGGGCCCTGGAGAGGGGCGAAATTTGCCAGAGCAGTAAGAAGATGCTTAGATAAATCAGTGTTGGGGCTATTTGCCAATTAATGCACAAACATTCAAATAGCATTTAGAGTGTATATAGTTTTATATAACCATGGACTTATGAAAAAAAAATGTGGTGCTGAGACAAACTAGTGCCTAATTATGAGAGTAACCAGGCTCAAGATTCCATACTTGAACATTGGTCTTCTGATAGGGAGGTTGCCTTTAAATCCCATGCAACTAGAGTAGCTGATGAGAAAAATAATAGCCAATATTGATTGAGCACTTCTTAACTGTCAAGCATTGGACTTAGTGATTTGCATAGAATAATTAAGTTAATCTTTACAAAAGCATATTGAGGTAGGCACTATTAAAATCTGTAATTTACAGATAACAAAGTGAGGTAGAGTGTCAAAATACCTTGACAAAAACTAATATGTATTTCAAATAGAGTAAATTTAATATGGAAGATAAGATAAAATAGTGATGAAAGGCAAATAAAATAATGATGAAGAGAGCAAAAAGTGGTTTCTGAGAGCATCCAAAGATTAATAGTAGTGGGTAGCAGCTACCATCCCTAGGGCTAGGGGAAACAAAAGAGAAGAGATGGTATTGTCAGATCAAAAGAGACTGGAGAGGTAACCTCTTTGGGGAGGCTCTGCTCAGCTGGTGTTAGATGTCTGTGAAAGTGTTGTAACCTGGCAGGTTCTCAGACCACTAAGTGGTACAGTTTGATACTTGGACGGCCTAAAGATCATGTAGCCCAAAGGATAAGGAAAGGAGGCATAGGTGTAACTCCTATTGCATAAAAAATATAATACAAGGACTTCCGGCCAAGATGGAGGCTTAGACGGACACGCTAGGTCTCCCTCTACAACAAGAGAGGAATACAACTACTTCAAAACAAAGGATAACTAGAAATTCCAGAAAATAAAACTACACGGAAGCCCAACATATGAAGTTATAAACCAGCGGTGCCATTTGGGCAGGTAAGAGTTAAAGAGGGCAGTGCTGTTTGCGGTCGCACCCGGAGCGGCGGGCGGCGAGGAATCCCGGCCCTGGCAGTGCGCGACCCCTGCGAGGAGTCCCAGCTGCGGCCAAGCCCCTGGCGGTGCGTGACTCCGGCGCTGGGGAGAGCGGCCCCCGCATCGCCTTGAACAGTGAGGCCCAGGGGGGCGGGAGGACGGATCCTGGTCTCCTAGCTGAATAACTGTGGGAACCCATCTTGGACCCCCGCCCCCAAAGAAAGCACCACAGGGCTGCGAAATAGGTCGCGGACAGGCAGGTGCCGGCCGGTCGCTGATTTGTGACGCGTACACAGGCACTGCCCCCGACAGCCGGCCCAAGAAAACAAAACGCATCCGTCAAAATGAGACAGACAACTATAGAAATCCCGGTGGCACAGCTCACCAGGCAACAGATAGAGAACCTGACAGATGAACAGATAAGAAACCTGTCAGAGGCTCAGTTCTGGGCCATTGTTATCAGGTGGCTTACAGAATTCACAAAAGAGCAGGAAAAAGATAAAAAAGAAGCGAAAAAATTTCATAACGAAAGGAACAAAACCGCATACGAGATAGAAGGTGAGAAAAAATCCAGAGTTCATTTCAACAAACTGGAATATGGAGAAGGAACAAGCAGTCAACCAATGCAGCGAGAGGAAATGGGAAGCAACAATGAGAGGATCAGAAACCTCTGGGACAGCTATAAGAGGCCCAACATAAGAATCATTGGTTTGCCAGAGAATGAGGAAGATGAACTAGAACTTGAAAAATTGAGTGAAAATATAATAAAGGAGAACTTCCCAGACTTGGGGAAGGGAATAGACTTGAAGGTCCAGGAAGCAAGGAGAGTTCCCAAGAGACTGGACCCAGGGAGAACCACTCCAAGACACATTATAATCAAAATGTCAAAAATTAAAGATAAAGAGAGAATCTTAAAAGCAGCAAGAGAGAAGAAAAGAATTATGTACAAAGGGGTCCCAATTAGACTATCAGCTGACTTCTCAAGGGAGACCCTACAGGCAAGAAGGGACTGGCAAGAAATATTCAAAGTAATGAAAATCCAAAACCTACAACCACGAATACTCTATCCAGCGAAATTGTCATTCAGAATAGAAGGACAGAGAAAGTGTTTCCAGGACAAAATAAAACTGAAAGAGTTCATTAGATCCAAACCACTGTTATATGAGATGTTAAAGGGACTGGTTTAAAAAAACAGAAGCTAGGGAGATGAAACAAAGGCAAACTAAATAGGCAACGAGAGTGGAAAAGGAACTGTGGGTACGGGAAGCATATTGGGGGGAGGTCAACAGGGAGGGGGAATGGGGAAAGGGAGGGAGATGATATAGGAATTGGGGATCAAGGTAGGAGGGAATGGAATAGACGGAGAGAGGTTGGGAGGAACTGTATGCACAACTAATGGACATAATCTAAAAGGGGGGACAACTGGAGGGAGGGGGGCCACCGGGTGGAGGGGAGCAGAGGGAAGGGAAATTGGCACAAATGTAATATTTTAATCAATAAAACACATTAAATCTGAAAAAAAAATATAATACAAATAAAGGATATCAGAAGAAGGTAAAAACTAGAGCTAGTAATTTGCTTCTATTGGAACAATGCTGATGAAAACTGAATAAAATGTGATGTAAGACCCTTTTTCCTTCCACACTTTTAAATTCCTTTTTATTGCCCTCATAGAAGAACTTAACAGCAATTCAGTTGACAAACAGTTTGGACAATGTGATTTGCATAGTCTCTGCATAAACATCACAGCAAATTACTGTATATAAAATAGTGAACTGAGAGCTGTGTAAGTTGTATAGTATGTAGTGTACAGTGCACAGTGCAGAGCTTGAAGCTGTTGTTTACCTTCACAAAGATTATAAAAAAAACCTATCAGTAGATCCAGGTTTCTCACAGTTGGGATGTGAGTTTACAGGTAAGTGTAGAAAAGTGGCCAGAATGTTCTAGTACTCAATGATTAGAGTTGAAGATATTAATATGAACTCATGTTTAGCTAAATATAGATACAGATGTCAGCTAGAGAGCCTAGAAGCAATGACACCCAGTAGCAATGAGCATACCTAACACCCATATCTTGTTTCTTATTGCCATCCTTTAATAAAAGAACAAGGTCTCCTTGGAGAAATGGCTGATTCTGGGACTGGGGCAGGAAAATATACTTGTATAAGGTGAAACTGTAGCATCTTATTGTGTTAGAAAGTAATAATGGGCAAACCATATTGAAAGAGATATATCCAAGAGTTACAAGAACTACCTGAAAATTCTCCCAATGGCAAAAGATGAAAATATTTAAGCAACAAAGTTAAATAGTGCTAGGTTGTAACACAATAGATAAAATAAATTTACAGGAATTCATACTGATATAAGTAAATGGTTGAATTAAATTCATAAATTAGGGAGAAGAAATAAATATCCCATGTAGAATAATTCTAAATAATTTATGTCAATAAACTGCCCTTAGGAGAGTGGGCATAACCCCCTTCTCCCTAAGTGTGAGCTGTATACAGTGACTACACACTAAAGACTACAGTATGGAAAAGGGTGTGGAGAAAGTAACTTTGTGCTGAAGAAACCTGACAGATACTACCTTACCCAGGTGACCAAGGTCAATGCCAATAAGGATATCATGATGATAGTATGTACCCTTGATTTGATGCGATGCAAAAAGCACTTTACTCTTGTGGTCTTATTCTCATAACACAATAACCACAGTCTAACTATAAGAAAAAAATATACAAGTGAATCCCAATGGAGGGCCATCTACAAAACACTTGAGCAACAATTTTCAAGCCTGTCAAGGTCATCAAACCTGACAAGGAGAGTCTTTGAAACTGTCACAGTAAAAAGGAACCCAAGGAAACATGATGACTCAAGGGAATGTGGCATATATTGGATAGCATTTTGGAACAGAAAAGGGCATTAGGTAACCACTAAAAAAATCTAAATAAAGTATAGACTTTAGTTAATAATGTTATAATATTTGTTTATTAATTGTAACAAAACATACTAATGTTCATAATAGACATTGGGTTTGGGGTATATGGGAACTCTATTATTTTTGAAATTTTTTTCTGTAAATCAATAACTGTTCTAAAAAGGCATCATCTCCTTTGAAAATGTGTATTACAGACTTTGTTTTTATACATATATGCATACAAAGCTGGATTATACTATGATATATAGAACACATTATATATTATAATGTAAGCTTGGATAAGAGAGTTTATTGATAGAAGGGCACTATTATGTTATCAGAATTCAAGTTCTTAAGACAAGAACTTTTAATCTATATCATTATGATGTTAGAGTGGGTCTTGGAAATTTGGGAAAAAAAATGATGGTACACATGAAATGAGGTGGAGATGCCAGATATGCCTTTTTTAAGGATTAAAGAAAGCTCTGAGAGATGGATACTATAAGAACTCAATACCCAACAGATGACATGCTTCCCAGGGTAGATCAGAGGATGTCTCCTTAAGGAAAAACTAAGAAATGTGACACCAGTAAAACTGAAGAGCTCCATGGTGGCTATCCTGTGTTGGGCAGGGTTGATAGTAGGAAATAATGTTGGAAAGTTATCTAGTGTCAGTAAGACAGTAGCTTACCAGAAGAACAGGAGCCAGGGCAGCACCTAAGCATTGGAGACAAAGTGGGTGATATTAACATACTGGGAAGTAGACTACATTTCCTCAAGGATATCCTTGCAAAGATCTATGCCAATGGCTAGTCAGTCTGGGCATTCCTAGAGACTATGTAGATTAGAAGTGGATAAGCAAGTGGCTGATACCACCCACTTAAAATGAAAATTATTATAATGCATTCAATTTCTTAGACCTAGAGGCCGTGTATTGAAAAAGTAGACCAAGTTCTCTTGAAGAAAGACTCCAGTACAACCCAAAGGAATATGATAGTGATTCCCTCAGTAATTCCCCTCCAAAAGTTTTACTGTCTGTTGAAGGCTGTTGGATATAGAGTTCAAACTTATATGGATATCAGGTGTTCAAAAATGCCATCAAGGAATCCTGTTAGTTTGGGTGCTGATAGCTCAAGTATCTACCACTTTGTCTTTAAGGGATCCATGGTCCATCTGTGGTGACTATTTTCAAATTTCTTGGCTAATAATATACTTCATGTCTGAGAGAACCATCAAACTGTTTCTATGTGAAGAGGTAGCCAGATGCCCCTAAAATTAAAACACATGGTCCAAGATGATAAATCAGAAGCTATACTGCAACTGAGGTGCAACAATAGCAGACTTTAGCGCTACTGTCTAAGATCAATGAATACAGGGCTAGTGATTCTCATTATATATCTATAATTTACTAAGATGGACCCTTCAAAGCCAGCAGATTATAATGGATCATGGTGGAATAGTACAAACTTTCCCAAGTGGGTGGAATGAGAAGACTGGTCCTATTTGAGCAAAGGGTGGCTGTCCCTTGCCCAACATAGTGAAGACTTTGACTTGGGAGAGTATTACATCACCCATTACCACAGGTATGGGAGGTAAAATAGAGCATTGGTCATAAGGGCCCTTTGGCTTTGTGAAACAACAGTCAAAATATTTTTGATAAAGTAGGTGCAAGTACCCAAGAGGACTTCTTTACACATGGCCTAGAGCCAGTGGAAGGGGTAGTGATGCCATTGGAGCTAGTAGAGAGGGACATGAAGAATAAAATATGCTTGTCAGCATCCTCAGATATTGCAGGCCAGAGTCAGCATGGTGGTCAGAAAGTGGATGCATGAGCCTGAATAATTATCCAACACATGAGCTCAAGCCAAAGCGTCAGCAATACACTGCTGATAGCTCAGATTCCTTAATTTACCCTATGTCCATTTCTTTTTGTATCACATACAAGCAGCTTGTCAGGGCTATTCTGGAAGCCCAACTTTATGTAGTCAGGTGAAAGAGATAACACATTGGCTTGCAGGGTGTGATTCTCTCTCCAAGTCACACTCCAGGAAATAAAGCCCAGCAGGGGTCCCTGAGATCGATTTCATAGGCGTGTGTCCTGTAACTCCATGGGGCCTCTGCTTGACCTCATACATAGGATTGATTGCAAAAGTGCCTGAAGGAAAGACACAGGGACCAAAGACTGTTCTCTTGGACATTGCTGCTGGCCTAAGGGGCCCCAGACACTTCGACGATTTTTAGGAAAACTGCTCCTTTAATGTCTAGGGTCCCTTGAATAGCAGAGCCTTGGCTAGGGGCCCCACTTGCCTAAAGTTAAGGAAGTTACTAGACTTCTTATGAGCTCTAAGAGGGCAGGACCAAACACTTAATACATTTCCGAAGAATGAATGGATTGAAACTTAATAGCTACATACACACACACACACAAAGTTATTCATGACAAAATTTTAGTAGGCGTCCCAGTTTCTTAAATGTAAACTGTGTATCTTTCTCATAAGATGTTTAAAACATTACTGTAAAAATTTATATAAAGTGCTTAGAGTACCTAGCACAGAGGTATACTTAATACATGTTTGCTGAATAAATTAATGAAATCATAAATAAAAAATAAGATTTTTAGTTTTTCTGCTCATAAAGCTTTACTTTTATTATTTAATTTACAGCTTCTAACTCTATCATGACCTAAAAAGTTAATTTCAGAAATGGAATGTTTGCCTTAATTTACCCTGGCTGGTAGGCAGCAAAACATATAGATTTTTGTCTCCTACTTTTTTTTTCAAAGAATGGAACTTCTGGGGTTTCAGGTACTATTGTTTACCTTAGTGTCTAGACACAGTAGGTGCTTAATAAATTTTGTAGAACTCAGTTGATTTTATGGAAATAAACTAATTGATATATTGGTGGTGGTCTGGCCTTTGAGCTTGCCAGGGACTGCTGTGAGGTGGTATCTCATTGTGGTTTTTACTTGCATCTCTCTGATGGCTAGTGATGTTGAGCATTCTTTCATATGCCTCTGGACCCTCTGTATGTCCTTCTTGGAGAAGTGTCTGTTCAGATCCTTTTCCCATTTTTTAACTAGGTTGTCTCTCTTCTTGGTGTTGAGGCGTAGGGAGATCAATCTCTTGTCTGAGGTATCATTGGAAAATATGTTTTCCCATATGGTTGATTCCCTTTTCATCTTGCTGATGTTTTCTTTTGCTGAGAAGAAACTTTTTAGTTTGATGTAATCCCATTTGCTTATTCTTTCCTTTATTTACCTTGCCCTAGGAGATATATTGGTGAAAATATTGCTGTATGGGACTTTTTTTATAGTTGGCCTAAGTGTGTAGAGGCCATGAAAATTCTGAGAAAAATTTGGGTTTTGGTTTAGCTTTAGAGACTTCTAACTAGAAGAGCTAAGAAGTGATGTTAGGGAGCTTAATTTTCTTGTGGTCAGTCTATTTTCTTACCTGCTTAAAAACAACACTCTCAAAGGCCCAAAGATTACACAAAGCAGTTAAATATTTTGAAGCAAGTAGGAAAATGCTAGTTTTCTTTTCATTTTTTAAATTGTGCTTACTGTATAATAAGCAGAAAAATGTTAAATATTTAATTCATCTGTAGGACTCTCTAATTCATATTAATACAAATATGCTAAGATATTCATATTGTAGCTTTCCTTGGAAAACTTTTGAAGGCTAAATTTATTCCTTTGTACATACATAAAGCCCTCACTCTCTGGCATGTTTTCTATGTAAATAACAATGACTATTAGAAACAAAAGTATAGTTCTTGGTTGCTAGAAGCTAGTAATATTTCTGCAGAGGTTTGGCACATTCTGGAAGAGAATAAAATAAACTCTAAATAATCTTATTTGACCTTGGGGTTACAATAACCAAAATGTGTACTGTTCAGAATTTTTTCTTTTCGTTTCTTTCTCTTTATCTATCTATCTATCTATCTATCTATTTATTTATATTTGAAATGTCCTTAGCATGTAAAGGCACAACACCAGTATCTTAAAACGTCTGTTCCTGTTTCTCACCTTATATAGGCCTGCATTGGGATGTCAGCTGTCTCTTTGATCTTCTGACATAATTTCAGGAGTTTGATTATCTCCACCTTATTCCCAGCTACCCATGAAGATGGTGTCAATTTTGATAGTAAGTGCAAAACTGCCCTTACCAGATGATGTCATGATTTTCTTTAATGTATCACAAAGGTTCAACCTGAATACTAACATCAAGTTAATTGGCACATTATGGTTGATATTAGAGAATCTACTTTGTTCCCTTCTCTAGGGAAAAAAGAAAAATAAATAGGTGAGTTGCACCATGAAGAATATGTAGCTGGACAACAGCCATAGGTTCCTTGATTGCTGAGGACTAATACACAATTCTCTATCTACAAACTTAAAACCATCATTTGAACCATAAAACTAAAAAAATTCCTTCGTGCTTCCTTACTTAGAAGTCCTGAAACAGTGGCAATGGCTCCCATGCTTCTGATTGTTGTGATCATCACTTTTACATTTCATTTATCTAGAATGGAGAGCACTTTTTGGCAAGTAGTGTTTTTTCTATTGAGGCTTACCATAAGACCTGTGAAAAATAGCAGTTTTCGATGCACTGAATGAACTATAAAGGTGAAATGTGCTCAAAAAGTGAGGGTGGTGTGCATTAGTTCTTTCTGCCTGCACACATTTTCTGGTTGCTGTTGAATTCTGATAACCAAAACTTCACATTTAAAATGTTTCAACTGACAATCACTCCACACTGTATGCTTTTTATTATTTTTTGAAATTGTAACTGGTTATATCACTAATTAACTTTTAGTTAATGTGCTTACTTGAGCTATTTTGGTGTTGTGTGCATGCAATATACATTGTTAATGAAGAATGCAAAGCAATGATACCACTAACCAATCTTGCTTGTAGATATGTGTGTGTGAGCCAAACAGAAAAGTACTACTGTGGATTTCATCAGTTTAATCCAATGCATTGTACCCAGAACTAGACATACCAAACATTAAAAACAATAGATATTTACCAAAAAAGTAATCAATTCTAAGTGAATGACAGGAAATTTAGTGTCTATTTAAAGCATATTGGGAGATGACAAGGAAATCCTACGCAGGTAGTGGTATCCTATATGACTGACATATTTCAGGATCATATTTTTAGGAAAAATTTTCCATTATTTTGGGCCATTCATCACTGCAATAAGCAAGTTAACAGACAAAATGCAGCTGTTATGACCTAGGTAAGAATTAACATATATTGAGGTTTAATTTGGAAAATTTAAAAATTAATATTGCTTTTATGCATCTAATATGAGTGCTTGTGATAAGAATTAGGTGACTTCCTACCTTCATGACTCTTCAGTTATATATGCATATGCTTAATAGCACCCTGAAGAATCTCTGGTTCCATCACCAAGCTTCAGTCCCCTCTTAGCAGAGGATATTTGAGAAACTTTAGAGCAGCAGCAGCTTGACATCTCCATGCTTTGGCTATTAGGCATGCTTTAATCTTTGCCCCAGACCCAGTGTCTGAGCTCTTCCTTGAGTCTATCCCAGTTAATGTGGGTCCCTGTGGTAGTTTTTGCCAGACTCTCTTCCATATTGAATTTCACATAGATCTTATACTATATTTTCTGGTCATGTTATTTCCCCTACATTTTGGTTCCTTTATTAGTTTGCTAGGGCTGCCAGAACAAAGCATCACAGACTGGATGGATAAAGCAACAGAAACTTACTTTCTTACAGTTCTGGAGGCTCGAAATCTAAGATCAAAGTGTAAGCAGGGTTGATTTCTTTCGAGGCCTTGCTCCTTGGCTCATAGATGGCTGCCTTCTCCTTATGTTCTCACGTGGTCTTTTCTCTGTAGATGTCTCTTCTAACCTTCTTTTCTTATAAGGACACCAGTAATATTGGGTCAGAGCCCACGTTAATATGACCTCACTTAAATTTAATCATCTCTTTAAAGACCCTATCTGCAAACATGGTCACATTATGAGGTACTGGAGGATTAGGGCTTCAACATGTGAAATTGGGATGGGGAACAAATTCAGCCTAAAAAGTCCCCCCCTTTTTTCCCCCTGTTACAACAGCAAAACAATTATTATTTTCATGGCTAACATTCATTGAGTGCTTATTATTTGCCAGATACTAGTCTAGCTGCTTCACATCTACTATGCCTACATTTCAGATCTTTAACCTTGTGACGTGTTCTTGCTGCCAGATTCTCTGATGTTAGCTGGTTGATACCTGACTTTGTAGATGCAGGGTGGCCTAGTGGTAATGAGTGTGCATTCTTGAGCTGGGAAGCAATCTTATATTGTCTGTTTGACTGTGGGTAAGTTACTAACCTCATTGTGCTTTAGTTTACTCATCTGTGCAAAAGGAGAAATAAGAATAGCTCCAGAATTGTTAATGATTAAATGAGGTATTACAAGTAAATCACAATGAATTTAGCTGGGAATATGGTTGGCCACTGGAGCACCAAGATAATGTACCCTGCAATAATGCAATTTTGGATAGAATGTGACTGGTAATAAGCTCCCATCCTCTGCAGCAGCCTTACCCAAGTCATTTCATTTATGTCATGTATTGTAACCGCACAGTGTATAGGTTATGCTTTTTGGATCTCACATATGGTATTGATATTATGGTGGAGTTTTGCTGTGCTTGCTATATTTTAACTCTTGTTACTAGTTTATTTTTTCCTGTTGCTGAGATTCCTGCTTCTGTTTCTATATTTGCCTTTGTGACAGCTGTTGTTACCTCTTATGTAGGTATCACCTGCTTAAATTGCCCCCTGACCTACTATTTGAATACTATGCCAGCCTGACTATGTTTCTGACTGCAGCCTGTAATAGGTTTGCTCTGCTCCATCAAATATGTTTGATTCCTCACCTTGTCTGGGCATCTCAGTGCCAATTTCCCATACCTGGAATAAGGCATGAGTCCTGGAAATTCATCATCTGCTGAAAATGACATCTGTGTATAAACCCAAATAACCATTTGATGACTATGTTCATTAGAGTGGTACAACTGGTTTACTAGAGTTACTTAGCAATGTGTTATATTGTCACTCAATGTCTCATCCAATAGTTAGCTGTGAATAAAACCCTTTTTTGCCATGTGCAAAAAGTTGTGGGCATGGTTGTAGTAAATTTGAAAGGTGTTATCAAATATGAGTTAAGTCTACAGCCTCTGGTGGCATATTAATGGGTCTGAATATCAGCTTCACTATTTACTAGCCTATGATTTGGCCTGTTTTCTCATCTGAAAAATTGGAATATATGAAACTGTGGGGAGGATGCAGTAAAATAACTTACTAAACAATTACAGCAATTTACAAAACCATGTGCCAAGTGCTCTATAAATCTTATCTTGTTTAACTAATGGCAACCCTTTATGTTAAATATGATTATTCTATTCATTTTACAGGGATGTAATGATTAAACCAGAATAGACCCCACCATTTTTTTCTATACTTTCCTGCCATTTTCTTGTAGAATATTTTTGGATGTCAGAACTTATTTATGAGCTTTTTAAACAGGGAAAGTATATTATGTTTTCTACCATGCTAAAAATCAGCTCTTATGTCTGATAGTTATATGGTGTATATTTTTTGAATAAACAAATCAATGCATTTCCTGAAAATGATTTTATAATGGTGCTTTATCACAAAGAACATATCATGATAACTCGAAAATTGTATTGTTTTACTTTTCTAACTGAAAAGTCATATTTGGGAAAGTATAAAGATCCTATGAATAAGAAGAATGATAGCAAAAGACTGACTGCAATAAGGCTTATTTGAAATTTCTTTTCTGGAAAAAAGTTTCATAGCTTTAAAAAAAAGCTCATGAAAGAATTGGCACATCTTGTATTTAATTTTATCTTATTTTAAAAAAGACATTAGTAATCCTTTAGGAATCATAACTATAGTAGACCTGTCACTCATTAGGAAAGGCAATACTAAAATCAGCATCAGGACCCATACTATCTGGCTGAGAAAGATCTTGAGCAACCATCCAATCCAAGTCCTTAAATTAAGGGTGAGGGGTTGAGATATAATTGCATCATATGCTTCACTCAAAAGCACACATGTAGCATCAGAGCTAGGATTAGATCCCTGGTCCCATGTCCTTAAAAAAATATAGCATTGATAGATGTTGAGAAAAATGGCCCTTAAATTTTGTATATTTTTGTACAGATTTATGCTGGTATAAACAAAATGTCAAACTTGCCTCATTTAAATTCACTTGCCATTAATGTAATCTGTGTTACTCACTCTCCAGTCAATTCTACACTGTAGCTGCTTCATTGAAACTCTCTCATTTATGCCATTGACATCTCTTCAATTTGCTCTCGTGCTAGTCACCCAATACATGAATAAATAATGTTATGTAAACATAATATCATTTTGAATTCATTTAGAATAAAACCTAATCCCAAGGGTTAGCATGACATGTAGAATCTGGGTCTTGCCTATCTTTCCTCTTGAGAAGATGATGGTGATCTACCCAAGAATTGGTAGAAGTGGTAATCGTAAGGATGACCACATTACTACTCTCTTTCTTATTCTTAATACCACCTCATGAGGACATGTTAATGTATCAGGTTTTCCTGAAAATGTGGGGTTTAATATTAATATATGAATAAAAATAGCTTAAAATCAAATAAGTACTCTGTGTTCTAAAACATTTCCTTTAAACCATGAGAAATTTCACTCTGGTTACATTGTGGTCCTCCCTGTGACTTTCCTCTCTCTCTGCTTCCCCTTCCACCCCGCTGTGCAGTGTCTAATCACACCACTCCCCCACCTCCTTTTCCCTCTCCTCCTTCACCTTCTCTTCCTCCCCCTCCTTCTCCTCCCTGTTCTCTTCTTCTTCTTCTTCTTCTTTCTCTCTTCTTTTTTCTTTTTCTTCTTCCCATCTCTCCTTTCTTCTCTGCTCTCTTCCACCCTGGAATTCTCATTGATTTATTATGCAGTACAGATTAACTATGTCATTTATCTACTTTATTGTGGTATAACCTAGATTTCGCTTTCTCCTTAATATTTATTAGGTTGCATCTCTCCCTCCAGCAAATTTGGAAAAAGGAGTTTTGTTTCACGTCTGTTGCTGAGTCAATTCCATACTGCCGCTGCTAATCTTAGCTTAGACTTCTTAATCCAAGTGATTTTTCAGATAGATACTGTCCCACACAAAACTACTTCCCTTTTCATAAGCATCGGGGATTCCCATGTTGCAATAATAATTTTTTTTCATCTTGATAGTTAAGAACTTCTTGCTCTGCTTACTCTTGTATTTATACTTCACCTTGTTGTTGCCTAATCCAGTGCTTGCTCCTCTGTTTACCAAACCAGGTATTTCTAATTTTCATTCTATTTTATTGCCTTAACATCTCAGCAAGTGGTATTTAATATGCATTTATATTTCTTATAAGAGAAAAACACAAATTACTTATTATATGCTTCTGGTGTCTTCATTTTTTCTCCTAATTTTTCAATTTGGTAAGTAGCATCAAGATTTAACAATTAAGGGTAAAAAATTTAAACACAAAAAGCAATGGGTCCTTTGCTAATAACTAGTAAATGTTATGTCCTATTTTACATTTTTACTCTTATTAAAAATTTACATAATACCTCTTAAAATGGCAATACCTTGAGAACTGAAACAACCTCAAAGTTACAACATATGGACATATCAAACTTTATATCCAGAAACTAATCCATCACTTCTCATGACAAATTGTATTTCCTTTTGGTTACAATGGTACCACTATACATGTCCTCTGGATCAATCATAACACATGGAAATCATTCTTGACTTTGCCTTCTCCTTCACTTCTTAAATCTAAATTTTCTCCAATGTTTGTCTGTTCTTTTGAAAATCTTTTGAATCTTTTATTGTTAGCTTTTCCTTACAGATAGCATTCATTTCTGTTTCTACTCTCAATTTTGTCCATTGTTTTTCACATTACAGAGTGATACAATGGAAATATGAGTGAGTTCATCCTTTGCTCAGTTCAATGGCTCTTAGTTGCTTGTATGATACAATTGAAAGTTATACAGCAAATACAACAGGCTATCTATTCATGCATTCAATTTTGTTTTTCCATTACCATGAGCCCCTGGTTTTCTATTGGCTTTCTATGGTTTCAGTTACTGATTTCATCTAGGCTCCAAGGATTGAGCAGGAAACCTAAGTGAGACTAGTCCATTCTAATACCTAGATTTCACGTGACCTAATTTGACCTAACCAAAATGAATCTCAAGACCTTTCCTTTTTTCCTATGCTGGGTGTGAAGGGGGAAGCAAGTAGGACTGGGAACTGCTGATAGTCACTTTGAGACCATCAAGGCAAGTATCATGTGCCAAGAATGAAATCAGTTGTGAGAAAAAGAAAGAATAAACTGGACAGAGGCAAGCACACATAGAAGACTTCTGGCCAGGATGGAGGCCTGGACTAGCACACTTCATCTCCCTCCATGGCTGAGAGGGAGTGCAACTACTGCAAAACAAGAGGTAACCAGAAATTTCAGAGAATAAGTGGAGGTCCAACATATAAAGTTGTGGAGAGGTGGTGCTCGTGCAGATGGGTGGGAGGGGCGAGGATGGGGTGGAGAGGTTGAGCTGTGCTGGAGGCTGCAGAGGTGGTGATGGCAGTAGGATGGCGGTGGGCACAGACACCCATATTTAGGGGTGGTGAGTGGTGCCTGGGGAGCACCAGCTTGTGGTTCTGATGCTGGGGAGGGCAGACCCCATTGCCTTGGACTGTGGGGCCCGGGGGGTGGGGTGGGGATGAAGGGGGAGGCTCCTGGTCTCTTGGCAGAGAGTGAACAGCGGGAGTTCATCTTCAACCCCCACCCTCAGAGAGGATGCCGCAGCCTGGTGAGAAGGGTCACCTGGTTGTGATGAGTAGTAGGTGTGACAGCCCCACCCAGGAAGCAAAGGTAAACACAAAACTGTCAGGATGGCACAGATCATGATAGAGATCCCGGTGACCCAGCTGACCAGACAGCAAATATCTAATCTAACGAAACAGCAGATAGGAAATCTTTCTGAGGTACAGTTCAGAGCTTTGGTTATAAAAATGCTTACAGACCTAACAGCAGATCTTAAACAAGATGGGGAAGAAATGAAGGCTAGTCTTGCTGAAATGAAAGAAAACACATGTGAAACTAGTGGTGAGGGAAAGAAAACCAGGGATCAAATCAACAAATCAGAACATAGGGAAAGAACAAGCAGTCAACCATTAAAGAAAGAGGAAACAAAAAGTGAGGAAAATGAGGAAAGGTGCAAAACCTATGGGACAGCTATAGGTGGGCCAACATCCAAATCATAGAGTTGCCAGAAGGTGAAGAAGAAGAACTAGAAATTGAAAAATTATATGAAAAAATAATGAAGCAGAACTTTTCTAACTTGTGGAAGGAAATAGACTTACAGGTCCAGGAAGCACAGAGAGTTCCAAAACAACTGGACCCAGGGAGAACTACTCCAAGACACATTAGAATCAAAATGTCAAAAATTGAGGATAAAGAGAGAATCTTAAAAGCAGCAAGAGAGAAGAAGAGAATTACATACAAAGGTGTCCCAATAAGACTGTCAACTGATTTCTCAAAAGAAAGTCTTCAAGCTAGAAGGGACTGGCAAGAAATATTCAAAGTAATGAAAAGCAGAAACCTACAACCATGACTACTCTATCCAGCGAAACTGGGATTCAGAATAGAAGGGCAGAGAAAGTGCTTCCAGGACAAAGTAAAACTGAAGGAATTCACATCCAAACCACTGTTATATGAAATGTTAAAGGGACTTTTTAGGAGGAAGAGGATCAAAACTATGAACATTAAAATGAAAACTGTATCACAACAACCAATAACAGAAGCTAGGGAACTGAAACAAAGGCAAACTAAGTAGGCAATGAGAGTAGGAAAAGAATTATAGGTATGGGGAACATTTTGGGGGGATGTCAGCAGGGAGTGGGGAGGGGTAAATGGAGGGAGATGGTACAGGAATTAAGAAGCATGGTAGGAGGGAGTGGACAGGAAGATGTTGCGAAGAACTATATGCAGAACCAATGGGCAAAAAAAAAAAAAAAAAGAAAAGAAAAGAAAGAAAGAAAGAAGAAACTTGGTTCTATTCTAATTGTCTACACATTCAGCTCAGGATTTAGATGTGACTTTTCTGCTACTAGTGCCAAAAGCATCTGCTGATAAAAAAAGCTTAACCGATACCTCTCCCTTATCAACTTAAACTCTGTAACAAAATGGTGTAAAATTTATTTAAGGTCATTCTTTCTCTCATCTCTAGGTCATTACACATACAGTTCCCCCATGGAACAATATTCTCTCTTTTTTGCCTACCTCTTAGAAACTTGGCTAATCTCCAAGTAAACGGGGGAACAGAATTTTTGTTGAGTTAGATCTGACACTTGCTTTTGACTAACTTTTGGCATCTGACTCAAAAAATGACCCCAGTATTTCTCTATCACGTTACTTCTTTAAGGTACAGGATACCTTCTCTTTGTCCCAAAAATTATACAAAATGTACATACAAAGGAAAATAAAGAAAAAGTTACCTGAATATACTACTTATTTAGAGCAATTTTATTCATGTAAAGGCTATATATTGTTATTGTAAGTCAAATTCTGTACAAGTAGTAAATTCTGCTACCAAACATACATAAGAAGGTATTTTATCTTTTCAAACGACAGGCTAGGATATTCCAAAATGAGATACTTGAAATAGTCTCCTTTAGTTGGCAAAGCTTTAACAAGTTGCTTCAGGAGACCCAGTTTTATGTGCAGAGGTGGGAATATAATGTTATTTCTGTCAACAAGTGGCTCATGTAGAATTTTTGCATCACCAGGTTTGAGGTCAGATCTTGGAGGCCAATTTGACTTCTCACAATGCTTCTCACAAGCTCTGCTGTCCCACATACACAGAAAACAGAGATACTTGGTGTATCCACATTGCTGACCAAGAAGGAAGCAGACCATTTTAAGGTCAACACAGATGATCCAATTGTGCTTGTGATATTGCACCAGATCAATGACTCTCTTTATGTCTTCCTATTCTTCACGGAAACAAACCAAATGGTCAATTGGGACTGCACTAAATAAATTGCCATTGTGGAGGAGGACACACTTCAGGCTCCACTTTGAGCTATTGATGAACAGTCGTCATTCAGTTGCATTAATTCCTCCATTAAAGCATATATATTATGGCCATACACAAAGCCACCATCACTTTGAAAGTACTGCAGAAATGCACTTTCTCTTGATCAAAAGTAGGATACCTTCACTCCTTTTTCAAGCAAATTTTTCTCATGCAGTCTTGATGATAGGAGTTCTAAAGCCTTTTTGGATAGTCCCAAATCTTGTGCCTAATCATTCAACTCATGCTGATCAAATCCCTTACAAACTGAGTCATCTTCAACTTCAAAATCTTCATCACTGCTGTCATTTAGTTCTTCACCATACTCCTGTTTTTTGAAAGAGGGTAGTTCAATGAAAACTGGCCCTGGGATTTCAGCTGAATGAGGCACTGGTTGTATAGCTGATGGTAGACTAGGATACTCTATTTTACATTTATTTTTCTTGTTATAGCCTGATGTTTTCACTATCCAAAAGTAACAGTCACTTGAATGATCTCTGGGCTCTCACCAAACCATAGGTATGCCAAATGACAATTTATCACATGTTGCCTTTATCCACATCCATAAGCTCTTGACACACTGCTTGCACACCTTGTGAGGGGCCAAAGACTTATCTTGATCGCCAAGTTTTCTTTAAAAAATGCAAAACAGGCTTGCCTGACAAATGTGCTGATGTTTGTCCTTTGGGAATGGTAGAACAAAATGAATCAGGGTTGTTTAGGCACTTATGTGAGAAATAGCAAAGGCAGACATGATCTGAAGGAAAGAAAATAAGTACTTATGTAAATAAAAAAATAAATTCTGCTAACTTCTTATATACAGACAAGATCTCGGACTACACTTCGGAATATGATTCACTATATAGAGCGGCACACAACCTCTCACCACACTGTCTCATGTGTAACTCAATAGCCTAGACAAGTAGAAACCTGTCGCTGGCCTCCAAGGTCATCCCACACCCCTCTCCACTCAAGGGAGGTTTGCTCTCAGCCAATAGGAGAGCAGTAGTACTTTCCCTGATCCGGGTTCAAGCCAGCCTAGAGGGGTCGAATTAAGATAAGCTGTAGGGAAAAACTTGATGTGATAGAAGAAAACTAACTGCAGTTTTGAAATCAACATGCCTATTTAAGTCTAAAACAGCTGAAAAAATAACATTCAAGAAGAATTATGTTAAAAATTTTTCCACTGGGATATTTTTCAGGTCTGAGTTTTGATTTCATGAAGTCTTTTTCCAACTTCAGAGTTGGTACCCATGCTTTGTTTTCCTCTCTCACAGTATCTGTGATATTGGTTTCTGTAATTTTCAATTTATCTCTACCTTCAGTAAGATATAAACTCTGTAATGGCAGGGACCATGTCTATATTGTTTATTACTGCATCTTTGGCACTTAGTTAAGTGCATGGCACAATAACCATTCATTCAGTCATTCATTCAGTAAATAAAGCACCTAATATGAACCCAAGTCTTCTAACATCTGGGTATTAAATAATGTATAATGCAGAGAGAGTCTTCCTCTTATGGAGTTCATATTCTAGTGGATGGATATGGATAATAAGCTAATTAATGTGTAAGAAATTAGGTGGTGATGATTGTTATGAAGATAACTAATTCAGGGGAAAACAGTAAATGAATGAATAAGCTTCAAGAAGCTGAGATTTTGTTTTATGTTTATGATGCTATAAAATTTGAGAAATGTAATTATTATGGTCATTTAAATTGTTCTTAACAATTATTTTCTAAAGAAAATGCTTTACTTTTTGAAATAAATGTCCAGCAATTGGAAGAGCATTAACAATGACCTAACAACGTTTTTCTTAAACCTCCCTCCATTCCTTTTTTTAATGCAATTATATTAACAATTTAATAATTCTAAGAATCTGTTAACTACTTTCTTAGCTCTTTATTTATTGTGTTTGAGTTAAAGTGTAAGTTATTATAACTTAAAATAATAAATCCTAGGGGAAATTTTATGAATATTTATATTCTTCAATCATATCTTTAAACAAGTTGTCAGTTTCAAATTGCCTTAAAAATGATTTTTCAAAGTCATTCTTTCATTTTCTTTCCAGAATCATGAATTATAAATTACAATGTAGAAGTACCTATGAGACAAGACTGAAAAAGAGGTAATTCATAACCTCTTTGAGTTGGTTTTAAATTATCCTAATTTCAGCTTCTGAGTCCTAATATAATTTTCACTGAAACTAGATACACATGCTACAGAAAGAAAAGAGGTTTTCCTTATTTTTATAAATTCTAACTGACTTTTTAAAAAGATCCAATAACTATCATTTCTTCTTCAAAACATTGTTATTTCAAAATACAAGTTTCTAATTTATCAGCAACATGTTGCTTCTTGTATATGTGCATCTTTTAAAATTTATGTACATATTTATGGATTTTTAGTTTTCTTTAGAAGGTCCATGTTCCTTTGCATTATTAACAAACTATCACCGTATTTTCTTTTGTCAATTTACAAAAAATGCATTGGAAATAAAGTGTACATACTTGTATTTAAGCAATAAATATTTAGAGGGTTTTATGTCCAATCACTGTGTAATCATTACTTTCAATTATTTGAACCAGAATATAACATTATTGAGAATATTAACTAGAGTTCCATCAAGTCATATCATAGAATCAAAAATTACATGGGTTGTATTGGAAATATTTCTGTACAACCAAGATGAATTCTGTAGCTCAGAAACTTAAAGGGCAGGGAGAGAAAGGATGTTTCTTCTGGATGATAAATATGACTAAACTGGAGAACCCGCAAGAGTATCTAAACACAAGTGGACAGAGACAGTGTATAAAGTTTGCTTAAATATTTACTTAATTGGTAACATGTGAGAGACATGTTGTTAAACTGACATTTTGTGCTGTTCTGCTCTTCCAGCTTTGCAGTAGTGATGCCTTCAGATATTTCTGCTGGTTTTGCACTATAATCTTAGGTTAGAATAAAACCTATGCCTATAAAATTTTCTGATTTCCATGCACACCATGTTGGGCCACTGGGATAAGTAGAGCTCAGCTCCACAAAGTGAATAACAGCAGTGCTTCTTTGGTATCCCTCCTTCAAGATGACAGACACCTAATGGTTCTACCTCTTTGTAGTCACACCTCTGTGTGGTTCCCTTCCACATTGTAGCAGGTTGGCTGTGTGATCAATAGCAATTAGCAGAAATGATGGTACGCCATTTCCAATTTTAGGTGTAAAACACTGCAGCTTCTCTCTTGGGACTCCTCTTTCTCTTGAAACCCCCGCTACACAGAAAGACACCCTGTATATAAACAGCTATATGGAAAATGCTCGCGGTGAAGTATTAAAGCTTCAATCAGTAGTCACATGGGTGAATCTGGCGATGGATTTTCAGCTCCTTTAGAGGACTGCAGCCTGGCTCATTAACTACGTCTGCATGAGAGACTCTGAGCCAGAGCCACCCACCTAAACCCTATCTGAATTCCTGACACCCATACCCTGTGTTGAAATAATATATGCTTGTTAACTTAAGCTGATAATTTTGAGAATATTTTATTACATAGTAAAAAATAACTAAGACATCTGTAAATTATTCAGTTTGGTTTTCTGACTTCATGAACTAGGTTAGGAGTTCAGCACAATAAATTTTTGATAACTGAAATTTATTCTTAGACAGAACTCTGGAAAACTTACAAAGATTGCCATTTCCATGAAGTAGAAAATACTGATCTTATTTCTTCAGCTTTACTTTCTCTTAAACTCATGGTCTTGTCTTTGAGGAAGAAAGGGTAGGAGAGAGGAAATGAAAGGGACTCTGGGGAAGCATATTGAGTGCTTGCTAGATTTCCAGCCTTGTGATAGGTAAACCATTTAATCTTGTCAAACATGTCTACGAACCTTGGCAAATCATTTTTTACTTAGAAAACTGAGATGTCATATGGCTAAAATATTTATAAGCAGGATTAAAACATGGATCTGCTTGACTTCAAGGAATAATTTTACATTATGCTGCTAAATAAAAACATCAAAGACTTTTAAATCCATAATGTGGGGATGCTATTTTTTCCAGTTCAATTGAATTTAAAATGTTTGGGGAACCCATTCTAAAAGGAGAAAATTATTTCTATTTACAGATTTGTTGTAAGGATAAAATGAAAAAACAAGTGCAAACAAAACTTTCACAGGTGCACAGCATCATGCAATATTATGGTATGATTTTTATAGGTCTAGTGGTGAATGCAGTACATATTTGTTCATGAATAACACTGCTATACAAAAGTGGATTTTATTCTTTTGTGTGTAAAATGAATTTTAATACAATTAGCTTTAAAAAATCTGAATATTTCTATAAGACAACAGGGATTTAAAGTTTTTATATATAGAAAAGTGAACAACTGAATAATTCTATATTCAGGCTATTGGTTTCTCATAGAAAAATGAAGAATCAATTTAAAAACCTGAGAATGAAGGTTTTGTTGGCTCACCTACATAATTCTGATAAGCCAAAGATTACATCTCAGTATCCTTATATGTTATAAAAATGTTTTTAAAATTCTACTGGAAATTATTTTGATTTCCATGATTTGGAGACCAGAAATTCATTTTGCATTTTTTCTACACATATGATTTAAAACTAGATCCTGAGCAACTGTTTGGTAAAGTCTTCTAAGATGGGATCCAGAAAATTCATAGAAAATTTTCTGATAGCAAGTTTCATACTTGTGGTCATCCAGAAAAAAAACGTGATAAGAAGAAAACTGCATAGAGGTAAGATTGTGTTGGCTCTATATTAATTAGATCTTTAGTAAATATACATAAATTAATAAATAACTTTTTAAGTTAAAAAATGAATTATGGATGCTAGAGGGGCAATTATATGCCAGTCATTCAGGTTATGATAAGGCTTTTGAATTTTAGCCTAACAGAATTGCAATGAAACCCCTAAAGGGTCTTATAGAGAATTGGATGAGTTTTGGATTGTAGAAAAATTATCTGATGGCAAATGGATGAAACTGAAGGCGATGAGATTGAGCGGATGGCTGAAGCAGGCAAAAGATGCTGGTTTGCTAATGAGGATGGTTAGAGTGAGATGAAATTCTGAACAGTTGGCATACTAACTAGGAAAGCTTTGGCTGCAGCTAGTAGAAAACACAATTTGTAGTGGTAAATGCCTAGTTTATTTTTTCACAAATGAGTTTCTGGAATTAGATGGTAGCTGAAGTTGGTTTACAAACTCAGTGATGTAAGGATCAGAGTCTTTTTAGTTCTTTGGGAAATCCTACGCTGTTTCTTCTTAAACACAAAATAAGGCAGGACAATAACTGAAAGTAAAAGAGAGAAGGCTAGGTACAAGTGTCCCTTTTTATCATGAAAGGAAAAGCTTTCCCAGAAAGTCCTTCAGCAGATATTTAAAAACATCTCTTTGGACAGAGCCAAAACCCATAGCCGTCTTAGCTTCAGGGGAGGATGGGAAATCAGGGAAAATACTGCCATAATTAATTAGCATGACCCATCACTAGAGTGCACTATTGCCTCCCTAAATAAAATTATGGTTCTGTTAGCAGTAGAGGTGGGGAAAATGGGTGCCCTAAAAAAATTAACAGTATCTTCCACAGTTAGCCATGTTGACCCAAATGATAGGTCAAACAGGTTGCTGTGACTCTCTCAACTCTGGGGTAAATATTCTGCTTTGTTGGTGGGTCCATGTCCATGATTTTTAATGATAGCTTTAATTAGTGAATATGTAACCTAAAGGGTGTGAAAATTCAATTAAAAATTAAGCTTCTCATATAATTTATTTTTCTTTATCTTCTATCTTTATTTATAACTTCCCCATAGGCAACCTGCACCAATCAAAGTATCCTTCTCTTTAGACAGGCTGCTATAGAGCTTTTTTTGTTCCATGGTGATAAAATATCTAATTTTCATTTCAATGAGAAGAAAATGAAATGCATGCTTCAGAAGTAGAAAGTGAAAGAATACCATACCACTGACCTGCATTTAAACATTTTCATTATACAGATATTTTATTATTTTACACTTTTTAAAAAAAGGCAGTTAATTTTTCTTGTAGAAGTAATTCCTTAATAGGAGTAAAATCATATATTATGCAGCCTTGTACAATATTCTTCAGTTTTCTGACAGCAACTGCCAGAAAGGACATTAACTCCAGGGAACCTTCATCAGGCTTCCAGATCTGTGGCATCTGACATGTTAATCAAAGGTCATTGTAAAGTTAGTGAAAACAAAAGATCTTTTATGCATTTTTAATTCACTTAAGAAAATTGAATACCATGTACCTTTACATGTTATCAGTTTATCAATTGACTTACAAAAATCAAGATCTTTGTCTGTTGAAGTGAAGATATTATGCTGTTTCCTACAATGCATAGAAAAGACCTGGCTTCCTGCTGCTATGCACTAAATACTATTAATTTATCTTTAAAAGCAAATGGAATGTCTTAAGTAGTTTTGTTATGAAGTAATTTATTCAATGAAAACTACACAATATGTACCTAAAATATATAATCAGAAAAATGAAAAACTAGCTATCTTAGCTGATAGAATTAAATTTATGTCATGCTTTCAACTATTATGATTTATATTGATTTATATTTTCATATATTTTACTGTTATATACTATAAATAAGATCTAAATTGTGAATAGATATGTCCTATTCCAAAATGTCCTTATATATTTAATTATAGGCTTATGAAAATATCTCACTTACCTAAAAAATAAAACAATCAACAGTAAAATTCTTAGGGTCATTGAAATTTAGATTACAGAGATGGTTTGAGAGATTAAATTCTTAAACATATTAATTTTCTCAGATAAGGAAATAAAAAATCCAGGTCATTGAGTTACCTGTTCAAGATTTTGCAACTTACCAAGAACAGTCAGTACTAGGATCACAGGCTCCTAATAGTCAGTATTTTCTAATGATCTTAGATTTATTTTCCTAAATATCCAGATTTAGTCATTACTCAAACTAGGAAGTCCTTCAACTATAATGTAATGCAACATCGGGTAGGTGAGATTGGCCTATTATGCACCAAAGAGCCCATGCCACCATGGCTGCTCTCCTTGTATATGAGTAATTACTAGGTTCCCAAGAGAAAAGCCATCCTGCATCCAGAACAAGTGAACATATGCATCAGATTATGAATGATCTGTTTCATTGTGGAAATGTTTTGTTGAGTATTTCTTCCCTAATGTTCTTAAACACAAGTCTTTCATCTTGTTTCTTATAAGCCCCTGATTATTAGCCAATATTCATTAGCTACAGCCCAATAATTGGTACAGGTCCTTACTTCAGATCATCTACTTTGCAGGCAAAGTGAACAATGAGATATATTGCTAATATTCTGCCTGTTGAAAGGTCTGCCATTAGTTCTGGACATTCAGAGTCTTTCAGACCATGGCTAAACGAGCTTATTTTAGATCTGTGTCTGGCCTTCAGGCTATTTCATCTATCTATTTGTATATGTTTTATGATTTTGATTATATTTATGGCAAATTTTAATAAATAATAGTTTATACTTCATGTTAACATTTAGTGAAATAAGCCAGGCAAAGAAAGAAAAATACCATATGATATCACCTAATACAGGAAACTAAAGAACAACATAAACAGATGAACTAAATAGGACAAAGAGCAGAATAGCAGTCAATAAGGGGGAGGGGAGAGGGAGAGAAGGGGGATAAGTAAGGGAAGGGTTTAGTCAAGGAATGTGTAGAAATGACTCATGGACATGGACAACGGGGAGGGATATGATTGTGGGAGAGGGGTTGGGCTGGGTGGGGGGAGCAATGGGGGAAAAATGGGACAGCTGTAATTAAAAAACAAAAACAAAAACATTTTTCTTTAAGAATAGTACTGCCAATCCTTGCATTTTGCTTCTTCTATGTGATATTTTATATTAATTTTGGAAAACTGGATAGTTTTATTGTGTAACTCAGCAGTTACTCAAGGCTTATTTAAATACATTTATTAAAATTGAGTATATACTTGGCTTGGTTTTGAAGACCAACCATAATAGAACCTTATTCAAATCATTTAACTTTGTCTCAATGATGAGTCTATGAACATTAAAATGACAATAAATTCACAACTATCAACAACTGAATCTAAAAATGAAACTAAACAAACAAGCAGAACAGGAACAGAATCATAGGTATAAGGATCATTTGGAGGGCTATGAGTTGGGAGGGAGAAGGGTGAGAATAGGGGAAAAGGTACAGGGATTAAGAAGTACAAATTGGTAGGTACAAAATAGGGGGATGTTAAGAAGAGCATAGGAAATGGAGTAGCCAAAGAACTTATATGCATGAGCATGGACATGAACAAAGGGAGAGATTACTGGAGGGAATGGGGTTACCAGGTGGAGTGGGGCAAAAGGGTAAAAATTGTATGTAATTAATAACTGGTAGGACTAAAATTCGATGCTAGATTTGTTTGACTTCAGGGTTCAAAGTTTTCCAACATGTTTCCTCTTTACTTAGGTTAACACTAATTTATATGCTATATTTTTAATCTTCTAATAGAGTATTCTATTATTTTATTTCCTCAATGCCCATTTGACACCAAAAATTCTGTCAATGTGCTGGCCACATTTATTCAACATCTCAAATAATTCCTTTACATACTTACCAAATGTTGTGGGCCATTCTCCCTTGAAAGAAAATGTCCCCACTTATCTTGAGAATTTGTCAGTACACACTTTATTTTATCATGAGAAGTTCTTATAGAGTAGTAAATTTAGGAAGTGATTCCTAAATGGTATACAGTAGTCCCTCTCTATATCACAGTTAACTTATCGTGGCCTCACTGTATTGTGGGATTTTAAAAAATATTGTATTTAATTATTTATCACAAATTTTTCACTATATTGCGGGATTTTGTGGTACTGTATGTATATGTTGTTAAAGTTATGTAGGTTTAAGAGTGTATAATATGTTTAAGAACATAAGTAGTGTTTATAAAAGTGTGGAAAAAGTTAATAAGGGAGTGGGAAAGGTTAATAACGGACTGACAATGGTGTATAAGTGTGCAGGAAGGGTTTATAAAGCCTTAAAATATATATAAATACTAAAATAAATGTAAGGTTCCTACTTGCGGATTTTCACCTATCACAGGGGGGATGGTCTAGAATGTAATACAGTACCTGTGATAAGTGAGGGAATACTGTAGTTTAAAATGTAGTTGGAATCATGTTTTCATTGGCTATACATAAAAATCTTGTCTAAGATATTCATTTTTTTCATTGCTTATTTAGGCCCTATTTTCCTGTCTCTCTGCCAGACTGAGGATATGGTGGTAAATATTGGGGGAGAGATGAGGACACCCAAGCAGGAAACCCATTACAGTTTTCAGTTTTCCTGAAGGATGTGAACTGAAACAGATCTGATGGATGAGAATTAATTAGACAAAATAAGGGAAGAGTAATTTAAACATTTAAAAAAGCAAGTGTAGAAGCTCAGGGGTTTAGAAGATCATTAAGAATTACTGAAGTGTAGCATACATGTGTTGGTATGGGGTGGGACTGGAAAGTGCATGTTAGGAAATGGAGAGAGAAAAGGTCTGAGTTGTATGTAGAGGAATGGTTATACAACTTTTAAAAGTTCAAACTCTGTTTTGAAGTCAGTAGGCAACTGCTAGGAGACTTCCAAATGAAGTGTGGTGCTCAGAATTGGGTAGTAGAAAGATTATTTTAGTCTAGTTGTGTGTTGGAGAATGTGGTGAGATTATACCAGAGAGCTTAATTAAGTGGACAAATAGATATCAGAGGTGGAGCTGGCAGGACTGTGTGATTGATGAATGCAGAGAGACTAAAGCAGCAGACTAAAAATAGTGAATCAGCTACATGCAATCTGAAGGTACAGTTTTTGAAGAAAATGTTAAAGAATGAGAAACGCAAAGGTGATTATAATTATAGGCATTATTTCCTGATAAGTTACTTAGTGGAGATGAAATATCTTACAAATAGTTTAAAAATAATTTCTAGATAACATAAATGTTAAAGTGGCCTTCAGATATGATCGACATAAAGGCTGTTTGGGATTTTGAAAGTGCCACAATTTTTTCCATTCCTAGAAGCAAACTTACAAACAATAATTACTTAGCAAAAAATTCTCAGGACAACAGCAATCCTCCATTTTACACTGTGGGGTTGGCTAGTTCAAACAAGTAACTGCTTATATTAACATTTACCTGACAATGTACAATGTGATATGGTATGTTTTTAAGTATATTTTATTAATTATGCTGTTACAGTTATCCCAATTTTTTCCATCTTCCCCCTTCCTTCTGCCATACCCCGATCCCTCCAGCAATCCCTCCCCCCTTAGTTTGTATCCATGGGTTATCCATGTAAGTTCTTTGGGTTCACCCTTTCTTATACCGTTCTTAATATCTCCTGTCTATTTTGTTCCTACCAATTAAGCTTATTGATCCATGCACCATTTCCCCCTTTCTCCCTCTACCCCCTTGCAGCTGATAAACCTCGAAATCATCTCCATATATATGGTTCTGTTCCTGTTCTAGTTGCTTTCTTAGTTTGTTGTTGTTTTTTAGATTCAGTTGTTGATAGTTGTGAGTTTGTTGTAATTATAATGTTCATAGTTTTGATCTTCTTTTTCATAACTGTGTCCATTTAAAATTTCATATAATAAGGGCTTGGTAATGATGAACTCCTTCAGCTTTACTTTGGAAAGCACTTTATCTGCCCTTCCATTATAAATGAAAACTTTGCTGGGTAGAGTAATAAAGGTTGTAGGTGCTTGCTTTTCATCACATTGAATACTTGTTGCCAGTCTCTTCTTGCTTGCAAAGTTTCTTTTGAGAAATCAGCTGACAGTCTTATGGGAACCCCTTTGTAGGTAACTCTCTTCTTTTCTCTTGCTGCTTTTAAGATTCTCTCTTTACTTGAACCTTTGGCATTTTAATTATGATGTGTCTTGATGTGGTCCTTTTTGGGTCCAACTTGTTTGGGACTCTGTGCTTCCTGGATGTGTATGCCTATTTGTCTTACCAAATTAGGGACGTTTGCTCTTCCTCTTCTCCTCTGGCATCCCTGTGATTCAGATGTTGGTATGTTTAATGTTGTCCCAGAGGTTCCCAATCCTCTCCTCTTTTTTTTTTTTCTTCAATTCTTGTTTCTTCTTTCTGTTCTGGGTGAATGTTTATTTCTTCCTTTTGTTCCAAATCATTGATTTGAATCCTGGCTTCCTTCTAATCACCGTTGGTTCCCTGTATATTTTGCTTTATTTCACTTTGTATAACCTTCAATTCTTCCTTTATTTTGTGGCTATACTCAACATTTCTCTGAGTATCCTAATCACCAGTGTTTTGAGGTCTGAATCTCATAGTTTGGCTATCTTCGTTTCATTTGTTTCTTTTTCTGTGGCTTGTTCTGTTTTTTCATCTGGGCCATGTTTCTTTGGTCCCTTAATTTGGCAGCCTCCCTGTATGCTTCTGTGTATTAGGTAGAGATGTTTTAATTCCATGTCTTGGTAGTATGACCTAATGCAGTAGGTGTCCTATAGGGTCCAGTGGCACAATCTCCCCTATCACCCGAGCTGGGTACTCAAGGAGTGCCCTTCATATGGGCTAAGTACACCCTCCTCTTGAAGTTGAGCCTTGGTTGCTGTTGGCAGATCAATGGGAGAGACTTACAAAGGCCAGTCAGCTGCAAGGGATGGCAGTGACTATTCACCACCAACCTCTGCCCTCTATGGAGGATCAGCTGTGCAGGGGCAGGATGGTGGTACTCTGATGTGGTCTGCAGCTGTTCACTGGGTGTGCGTGCCCTGGAGTTTCCCAGGTGGTGAAGGCCAAGGTCATCCCCCACCTTTGTTTTGCCCAGGGCCACCCTGCCTGAGCTATAAATAAATCTGACATGGCTGCTACTTGTGCTGAGCTTGGAGATTCCCAGGTGAAGCTGTGAATCTAAGCTGTCTGCTGGTAGTGCTGGGCTTGGAGCTCACTGAAGCCAACTGTTGCTTGTTTGATAGGACTTACATAGTTGTGAAGCATGAGCAAGACCAACCATTCTTATGGAAAAGAAGTTTGGCTGGATTCATAGCTGGGTGGTGTGGAGTCTCTGGGGATCTCCAAAGCAGGTCAAACAGTGTTAGCCAGCTTAATGGAGTCTCAGATGTGGGACCAGCTTACCAGCTCTGTGGGGGGAGGCTTTAGCAAAGAGACAGCAGCCTCTGCTCACCGTGATGCCGGGCACTTCAGTCTCTCCCTGTATACAGCGGGTGCCTTTCAGGATGCTACCCCAGTGCTGGGTCTCAGAGGGAAGGAGTCTGAGTAGGTAAGTCCACGTATGAGTTCTTTAAGATGAACTGCTTGAGGTTCCAGCAGTTTCTTCCACTCACTCAATCTCCACTCGTTATTATAGCCAGATATTGTGGGGACTTATCTTCTTGGCACTGGAACCCTGGGTTGGGATCTTGGTGTGGGGCTGGGACTTCTTGCTCCTGTGATATCCCTTCTGAATTTTTATCCACCACGTGTGGGTAAGGCACCATCTTTTTGTGCATCTTTGCCCCTCCTAACCGTCTGGATGGATGTGATTTCTTTAATTCCATAGTTGTCAGACTTCCATTTAACCTGATTTCTGATGGTTCTGGCTGATGGTTATTCTATATTTTAGTTGTAATTTTGGTGTCGTTGTATGAAGTGGCAAGCCACATCTGTCTGTGCCACCATCTTGACTGAATCCTCTCATATGCTATTTTTAAATATATATTTCATTGCTATTATATATTCTTGCTGCTATAAGACATTATTATTCATTTTTTATTCATGTCTCCTTTGTTACCAAACCTTGAATCTTTCCAAATTGTTGCATGAAAATTATAAATTTCCCCTCATATTCTTCTGTTATCCTTGTAAGTGAAATGTACAAGATAAAAATTAAACTAAAATTAAACATAATCAAAACATGATTTAACCATAACTCAGTACATATTCCCTAATGAATGGAACTTTTTTGTCTTGTTATAAACTAATGTCCTGAGAATGAAAGTAAATTACACAGAAGAATTGCCAATAAAAAAGGGAAAATGAATGAACTAATTGCAATGAAAGGAGAAATGATTACTCTATGAATATTTCTGTGTTGTTTAATTGCAGAGCACTCTTATGATTCCAATATTACACAGTTATTTAATCCAAGTAACTGTTATTTGAAGTAATGCTTATACCAGGGAAGAATAGAAGGCAAACACCAATGGTACAGTAACATTATTTAGAATTTTTGTATCATATTGATGGGATAATTTTAGTTTTGATGTTGTATTCTACCTACATTCAGGAGTATTTGAATGTTTAATTTCACAAAACACTTTAATATTGTTTATCTATTTTGGTCCTGTCAGTAATTCTCTTAAAAGTAATTTTAATTCTTATTTTATGTAACAGGAATTTGAGACATGGTAAAGTTAAATAACTATTCAAACAACACCAAACTGGTTCATATCAGAGCTGGCACTCAAACTTAGATGTCTGACTCTAAATCCTATTCTTTTTCCAATATGGTGATCATATCAGAGAGGAAAACAAAACATGATGATGTGTAGTGGCTCTTTTCAATTCTACTGACATTTATTGTATGCTGATTAAGTGGTTCTTCTAATTACGGGCAGAATTGCTCAGAGTGCTGAGGCTAGTAGCAGGATATCTTATGTAGGGATAACTTTAATTCATGATGGAATATGCTATTTAAATTACATTTTTGTTGTTATATTCTTTAGTAAAGAATTTTCTCTTATTAAGTTTATGAAAGCAAAAGAAATCTTATCCACTGTGAAAAGTGCAGAAGGTCACATTGCAATCCAACTTGTTTTCATTAGAAACCTGCAGTAGTATAGGAGATGATAATATACATTGGTAACTATTTCATGAAAAAAGATTTTTTTCTTTTGGTATTAAAAAAATCCAGTGGGTACAATAAGGACTAAAACCCAATTACAGTCATTTGTAATTTGTGTGATTTTTGCACAGCTTTATTCAGCCAAACACCATAACACAACTCATTGCCATAATCACATGGACTAGTGGAACATTCCACAATCTATATTTGTTTATTTATGTATTTATTCTAACATATTCATCTTGTCTTTTTAAAGCATATTTCATTGATTATGCTATTACAGTTTTTCCAATTTTGCTCTTTGCCCCCTTCTGCCCAGGACCTCCCTTCCCTCCAGCAATCCCCTCCCTCTCTTAGTTCATGTCCATGGGTTATGCATATAGGTTCTTTGATTTCTCCATTTACTTTAATATTCTTAATGTCCCCCTATCGGTTTCATACCTACCCGTTATGCTTCTTGATCCATGCACCTTTTCCCCCCGTCTCTTCTTTACCTCCCCATTAATAACCCTCCATACGATCTCCATATCTATGGTTCTGTTCCTATTCTAGTTGTTTGCTTAGTTTGTTTTTGTTTTTTAGTTTCATTTGCTAATAGTTGTGATTTTGTTGTCATTTTACTATTCATGGTTTTGGTATTCTTCTTTTCCTTAATGTGTCCCTTTAACATTTCATATAGTAAAGGCTTGGTGATGATGAACTCTGTTAGCTTTATCTTGTCTGGGAAGCACTTTATCTGCCCTTCCATTCTAAATGATAGCTTTGCTGGATAGAGTAATCTTGCTTTTCATCACTTTGAATACTTCTTGCCTGCAATGTTTCTTTTGAGAAATCAGCTGACAGTCTTACGGAAACCCCTTTGTAAGTAACTCTCTTCTTTTCTCTTGCTGCTTTTAAGATTCTCTATTTATCTTTAACCTTTAGCATTTTAATTATGATGTATCTTGATGTGGTCCTTTTGAGGTCCAACTTGTTTGGGAGTTTCTGTGCTTCCTGGACTTGTGTGTCTATTTCCTTCCCCAAATTAGGAAAGTTTTCTTTCATTATTTTTTCAAATAAGTTTTTAATTTCTTTCTTTTTCTCTTCTCTTTCTGGCACCCCTATGATTTGGATGTTGGTGCATTTAAAGTTCTCCTAGAAGTTCCTAAGTCTCTCCTCATTTTTTTAAGTTGTTATTTCTTCATTCTGTACTAGGTGACTGTTTATTTCTTCCTTATGCTTCACATCGTTTACTCGAATCTTGGCTTCCTTTTCTTCACCATTGATTTTGTGTGGATTTTTCTTCATTTCACTTAGTATAGCCTTCACTTCTTCCCTTATGCATTTGCCATACTCAAGCATTTCTGTGAGCATTGTTATGATCAGTGTTTTGAACTCTGAGTCTGTCAACTTGGATATCTCTTCGTCACTTAGTTATCCCTCTGGAACCTTGATCTGCTCCCTCTTTTGGGCCATACTTCTCTATCTCCTCAACTTGACAGCCTCCTGTGTTTGCTTCTGTGTGTAATGTAGAGCTGTCGCATCTGTAAGGGGCAGAGCCTTAGATATTTGTCAGTGTGGGGCAACCTGTTTCACCATTTTGTTGTGCTGTATGTGGGGAAAGGGTCAGAGTGGTAACAATGCTGCTTTCTTGGCACTTTACCTGTTTCCATCACCTCACCAGCTTCCTGTATGCAACTGGGGCCCTTCTAGCAGTTGTCCTGTTGATGGTTCCTGGAGTGGGTGGGTTTTTGTACATTCTAGAACCATGAGGGCCCTCTAAACAGACTCTCCTGAGAGATGGGCAGTTTCTTCCACTTCCCCAAACCCAAAATGAGGCTTTATTTTCCTGCTGCTAGTTGAGCAGTCTGGCCTGGGACTGGGATCACTCCCCAGGTGTCCCTCCCAGCTTTTATAATGTGTGATGGTTCTTTGCACTGGCTGGCTGCAGCCACTGCCTTACCATCTCTATACTGTATCCTTTCCACCCTCATTCCCTATCTCCACCCCTCCTACCTGTCTGGATGAGTATTACTTCTTCATATCTTTGTTGGAATTCCATGAAGTTAGATTTATGGTAGTTCTGTTTTATTTTTATTTTTTAGGTAGATGTAATAATTCTTGTGGCTGTGGAAGAAGGCAAGGTGTGTCTACCTACACCTCCATCTTGTCCAGAAATCCCTCACCATGTACTACATTTAAAGTTACCTCTCTTTAAATGAAGAGGACATATGTTTTATAATCATTTGAGATATGACTCCAAGTAGCCTTTTACAAGCAAGGAGAGAAAAATATTTTTAACTAATACCTATATATCTTGAGGAGTGGCTAATTTTTGAAGTAGGAATGGTACTTACTTTTGTGTCTTCCAAAAGTAGTCTTAAAAGAAATAATAATTTTAGAATGACTTTTTGAGTTTTTTTTTTTTTTTTGATTGGAGGTCAATGTTCAATGTAAATCTGTTACATTTTTTTTTCTTTCTCATTACAGAATCCTGAGTCTTGGTTGAGATTAGGTATTGCCTTCAAGTATAAAAAAAGATTTATTAGGGAGTTATTGAGAATGAAATTATTGTTAATAGAGAAAACAATGCACTCAGCTTGCAGCAAGTTGATTATGAATGAATGAATGAATTAATTAATTAAAAATAGAAATCCTGAATAGTAAATGGTCAAATACAAATTATAATGCTGTGAATGAAATTACTTTGGGGAATATAAACATTTTAATATGCTTGAAATTTTTATTTATATAATATTTTTTAGTTACTTCTGTTCATAGACAGCGAGAGAGACAAAAAGTGCTTGCTGATCTTTGGGATGTTGGTTATGAGTTATTGTTACCTGTTGCTGAGATTTTGCTAAAAGTGATTTAAATCTTAAAGGAAATTGAACACATGACTCTCTGTATGAACATGAGGACCCCAAAGCATAAAGAACCTGCAAGAAACTACCATATAAATTTCAAGTTATTGAACTAAGGCAGGAAACTCCTATTTTATATCCTGAGTAGATTATCTGTATGTAATGACAATTAAAAAAAAAATGTAGTCCTTTTATTTTCCAGGAATGGCCTGTTTTTGGCTTACAGAAGATTTCAAAGCATTAGCCAGTGGGGAAAAAGTGATTTTATATTGCTCATGGTGGCTGAGTAGACTGCCTGGGTTTGGTCACTAAGTAGTCTATGTTTGTGGGAATATTAATAGATTAACCTTAATCATTTTTATTATTTTTGTAAAAAATCCACAAAAATATATAGAATATTGATCCAAGGTTTATAGTGCATTTTTCTAGGAGTATGGTACAATTATACAGTTGTGCAACCTTAGAGAAGTTAGAGCTTCAGAGACCCCTAACTTCAAGGAGGTACTTCATAAAAAGGGCCAAAAAGTCTTTTCTATTATATTTATGTCATCTAGTGCCTAAGTAAATGTGAGGAAAACTGAAGTTTTGTGAAACTAACAAAATATTTAGTGAAAATATGGGTTTAAACTTAAATTAAAGATATATTGAAAAAAGTTTATATGTCACTATTTCTTGACTCAGATAAAAAATAACTTTTTGTTATCTTTACATTTTGATACAAATAATAGAAATTTATAATGCTTATTATTGGAACTGAAAAATAGATTCATATATATTATTTTTGTACATATAGTAGGTAAACAAATATCATTTGTATCGATTACTCTTTTGCTCTGTAAGATATAGTGTTCCAATGCAACAGTTTTATTGATTTTTTAAAGTACAAAAGTATTGCTACAACAACAAAAAATGTTTTCCAAATAAACATAATTTATAAAATTTAAAAAAGCTCTAGCATACTTAAAATTGGTTTTAAGTGGGTTATAATGAGAAATGTGAGGGTTTTAGAATTAGCAATTCCTGTTTTTGAATCATACATCCTTGCTTAAGAGTGCTGTCACTTTTTCTTGGTGACTAACCCCTTCATCTCATTTTCCTTCTCTGTAACACTGGGCAATAACAACTCCCAAGCAAGAGATACCAAAATGTGAGAAAAGACAGAATAATATTTATTTTCTGAAGATCGTAAGATTTATAAAATGGACAGAGCCCAAAATGTTTATAAATTCAATTTTATATATTAAGTAGAATTACAAAAATTGTGGTGTTTTTTAAACATTTACTTTTAAGTAAATCACATAAGGGAAAATTCTATATAAGTATGATTCTATGAAATATAAACAAACAACAAGAAACTACATATGAGAATTATAATTCCATTTATAATTGCATATGGAAGTACTCTCAAAATTATAATTCTGAGACCCTTCATCAATATGAGTTACTGGCTACAGAGAACCCCCTAGTTCTTGATGGTTATTCCATTGCCTCCAGTACCTGAGTACTAGTAGAGTATTTGTGACAATTAAATATAGCATTTCAAAAATATCTAATAAATGCTTTATTTATTTATTTATTTATTTTTCTCTTCTTCTGAGAAAAAGCATTTGTAATTTGGATAAAATTCAATTAAAACATGTAATTCAATATAGAGTAGACCCGCTGCCCAATTTTTAGAGACTTGAGTTAATACCTCCTTTGTGATACTTAAGTAAAAGAGCACACTAACAGCTTCCAAACGTTTTTTGATAACAACACACATGATTAACTACACACACACACACAAACACACACACTACAAGCATCTCTTCTTATCAGTATCTAGTCCATTCCTAAAAATACATTTAATATAATTTTAATGTGTTTATTATTTAAAGTATTGTAATGATTTCTAATCCTACAAGTTCCTCAAATTTTGCCAAATGTTAAAACAAGTAACCCAAATATATAAAAATCTACTATTTATGTATAATGTAAAACATTTTAAAGTCCAATTAAAACATTAGTTAGCAAATTCAAGATGGCGGAGGAGTAGATGGAAGCTATACTAACCTCCTTTTAATACAAACTGGAATTACAACTAACTTATAGAAAAATCACCCTGAATAACCAACTGGACACTAGCTGAAGAGAAACCTTATAACTGAGGATGTATAAAAGAAACTACCTCACCAGCCTGGTGGGAAGTGCAGAGGCACAAGAGAACTGGCTGGGCTCACACAAGTGGCACCTGGAGTTCTGGAGGGATATCTTAGTGGTTGTGGGGTTCCCCTGAGAAATGTGGGGTCTAAACCCCAAGGTGGGATCCCCAGCTTATACCTTCAGAACCAGGAAAGGAACCCAAATAGCATTTGACTGTGAAAAGAAATGGGGTTTCTCTCCACCAGGGAGAGACATCTAAGGATGCAGAGAGATTTTTAAAGGGTGAAAACACAAAATTTTATTTGCAGACACTTATCCTGGCTTTTGGTGAGGGAGGGTAGAACAGACCTGAATCACATGAGGGGAGCTGGGGTTGGTGGCTCTGGGGGGAGAGCTAGAATCAGCTACCAGGATCCCTGTGCTCAGTCATTCTCCCATATTGCAGAAGCCAGCTTTCTCAGGCAGAGAGCTCCCATCTATGCAGTGTCACCCAGAGGGGGAGCAATAGCCCCACTCACAGGAATCCCTCTTGCTCTACCCTGTGGAGTTTAAGCTGGGCTGCTGAGGAGTACAGCTGGAGGCAATTTCACTAGTTAAGCCCAACAGAAAGCCTGCAGGCAAAAAGCAGATCACTGTGAGCTTTGAGACTTTAACTGACCTTACCCCCAGGCCCCGTGCTGGTAGAAGCCAGCCTTGGTGCACAGCTGGGTGCTTTTTGTACACTCTCAGGCCCAGAAGAGGGAGTAACATGCTGCCAATTGCTGACAACTTTAAACAGGTTGCCCAGGACAAGCCAGAGAGAGTGTCCAGAATAGGTCTGTACCAGAGTATTTGCAGAGCTATCTAATACATAGACACAAATGCAAAGAGGTAGCTAAAATGGAAAGACAAAGAAACAGGCCCCAAAGGAAAGAACAAAAAAATTCTTCAGAAGAACTATATGAAATAGGAGCAAGCAATTTATCAGGTATAAAGTTTAGGGTAATGATTATAAGGATGCTCAATAGTATGAAAAAAGACACATAAACCATAAAAATGACCAGTAATAAATAAAGAATGCAATATTTGAAATAAAAACACTGGAAGGAAAAATAATAGGTTAGAAAGCAAAAGTTCGAATCAGTGATTTGGAAGACAAGGTAGGAAAAAAAAAGCTCCCAAGCTTAGCAGCAAAAAGAAACAATAATTAAAAAGAGTAAGAAGAATTTAAGAAACATTTGGTACAACATGAAGTGTAACAACATCTACATCATGGAGATAACAGAGGGAGAAGATAGTGAGCAAGGGATCGAGAATTTATTTGAAGAAATAATGACTAAAAACTTTCCTAACCTGGTGAAGGTAAAAAACACACAAACCCAGAAAACACAGAGAGTCCCAAACAAGATGAACCTAAAGAGGCCCACACCAAGACACGGCATAATTAAAATGACAAAGTTTAAAGATGAGTAGAAAATTTTAAAAGCTGCAAGAGAAAAGCAATTAGATACCAACAAGGGAGCTTCCATTAGACTATCATCTGATTTCTCAAAAAAAACATTTCAGGCCAGAAGGGACTGGCATGAGATATTCAAGGTGATGAAAAACAAGGACCTACAACCAAGGCTAATTTACTCAGCAAGGCTATCATTTAAAATTGAAGGAGAAATAAAGAGCTTCCCAGACAAGAAGAGCTATGGGAATTTGTTGCCAACAAATGCATATTGTAACAAATGTTAAAGGGCTTACTTAAAAAAAAAAAAAGAAAAGAAATAAAACAGAGAAAAGTAGTTAAAAAGTAAAATGGCAATAAGTGTGTGTCTATAAATAACGACTTTAAAGTTAAATGACTTAAATATCCCTCTCAAAAGACAGGGTATCTGAGTGGGTAAAAAGACAAAACCTGTATATATGCCATCTCCAAGAGACTCACTTCAGAATGAAAGAAACACACAGTCTAAAAGTAAAGGGATGGAAAAAGATATTTCATCCAAATGAAAAGGAAAAAAAGCTGGGGTAGCAATATTTACATCAGAAAAAATAGACTTTAAAATCATATTAAGAGTCAAAGAAGGACTACATAATAATAAATGGAACAATTCAACAAGATGATATAACTCTAGTAAAAATTTATGTACTCAACATAGGAGCACCTAAATATATAAAGCCGATCTTGATGGAAATAAAGGAATAGATCAACAGAAATACAGTCATTCTAGGGGATTTTTAACACCCCTTTGACTTCAATGGATAGATCTGCCAGACAGAAAATCAATAAGGAGACAGCAACCTTAAATGACACACTAGATCAAATGAATTTATTTTATATTTACAGAACATTTCATCCCAAAGCAACAGTGTGTACATTCTTTTCATGTACAAATGGAACATTTTCTAGGATTGACTACATATTAGGACACAAAATAAGTCTCAATAAATTTAAGAAGATTAAAATTATATCAAGCATCTTATCTGATCATAGCACTATGAAACTAGAAATCGATCACAAGAAGAAAACTGAAAAATACACAAAGACATTGAAGCGAAATAACATTATTAAACAATGAATGGATCAACGATGAGATCAAGGAAGAAATCAAAAGATACCCTGAAACAAAAGAAAATGAGAATACAACAACCCAAAGCCCATGGGAAACAGTGAAAGGAAGCATAAGCGGGGAATTCATAACATTACATGCCTTTTTAAAGAAAAAAAAACTCAAATAAACAATCTAACTACATTTAAAGAAACTTGAAAAAGAACAATAAACAAAGCCTGAAGTGAATAGAAGGGAGGAAATAAATGAAATAGAGTCTAAAATAATTATATAAAGATCAATGTCTCCCAGAGCTGGTTCTCTGAAAATATAAACAAGATTGAGAAACCTTTAACCAGACTCATCAAGAAAGAAAGAGAAGATCCAAGGAAATAAAATCAGAAATGAAAAAGGAAAAATAACAACAGACACCAAAGAAATAAAAAAGGATTGTAAGAAAATATATATGCCAACAAATTCGACATTCTGGACAAAATGGATAAATTCCTAAAAACATACAATCTCCCAAAGCTGAATCAGGAGAAAAAAGAATCTACATAGACAAATTACACTTAGTGAAATTGAAGCAGTAATCAAAAACTTCCAACAAACAAAATTCCTGGACCAGGTGGCTTCACAGGAGAATTTTATCAAACATTCTGAGAACTGATACCTCTCCTCCTCAAACTATTCAAGAGAAGCAGAGACTCCCAAGCACATTTTATGAATCCAGTATTACCCTAATTCCAAAACCAGATAAAGACACAATAACAACAACAAAAAGCAAAATTACAGATCAATATCCCTGATGAACATAGATGCTAAAATACTCAACAAAACATTAACAAACCAAATAAAGCAATACATTGAAAAAGATCATATACAATGATCAAGTGGGATTTATTCCAATTATGCAAACAGGTACAACATTTGCAAATCAATGAAATGTGATACACCACATAAACAAAATTAAAGCTAAAAACCACCGAAAATATAGAATGCTTTTATGATAAAAACTCTCAGCAAAATCAAAATAGAAAAGACACACCTAAACATAATAAAGGCCACATATAAAGGTGGACCCCAAAACAAGAATTATCTTCTAGAGGGAGGGCCCCTTGTAGTACAGGCTTTCCCAGCTAGATGAGTGTTCTAGGAACCCACTGGCATTGTTGGGTTTGCCCATTTCATGAAGCGTGATTTACGAACTCAACTATGGACACTGCACTGAGTGTTCAGCAGTTTTTGACCAAAAATGGCATGACCCTGGTGCCCCACCCTTCCTATTCACCCAGTCTCGACCTGAGTGACATTCGTGTGTGCATGTGTGTTTTCCCAGATGAAAAAAGACATCAAAGGGGAATGTTTTGCTGATGTGGAAGAGGTAAAACAAAAAATGGCAGAAGCTCTAAAAGGCATCAAAATAGACACGCTCAGAAATTGTTTAGAAAATTGGGGAAAAATCTCGATAAGTGCATTACATCAAATGGAGAATACTATGAAGGTGACTGAAGTTTAAACATGTAAAAATAAGTACATAATTTTTAATAAAAAATTCTGGTTTGGGGGCTTTTTTCCTCTTATGACAAACTCACTGCCAGTATCATACCCAAAGAGCAAAAACTACAAGCATTCCCCTTAAGATCATGAACAAGACAGGAATATCTGCTTTCACTTTTATTCAACATAGTATTGGAAGTCCTAGCCATAGCAATCAGATAAGAAGAAGAAATAAAAGGCATCTAAATTAGAAAGAAAGAAGTAAAGCTGTCATTATTTGAAGATAACATGATATTATACATAAAGAACCCTAAATATTCCCCCAAGAAACTACTAGAGCTGATAAATAACTTCAGCAAAGTAGCAGGATATAAAATTAATATCTAGAAATCAGTTACATTTTTATATACCAATAATGACCTACCAGAAAGGGATATTAAGAAAACAATTCCATTCACAATTGCTTCAAAAATAATAAAATACCTATGAATAAATATAACCAAGGCTGTAAAAGGCCTCTACTTGGAAAATTATAAGACATTGAAGAAAGAAACTGAAATGCAACAAACACATGGAAGCACATTTCATGTTCATGGATAGGAAGAATTAACATCATTAAAGTGTTTATACTACCCAAAGCAATCAATAGGTTCAACATAATTCCTATCAAGATACAAATTATGTATTTCACAGAACTAGAACAAATATTTCAAAAGTTTATATGGAACCACAAAAGGCCCTTAAGAGAAACAGTGATCTCTAGAAAGAAGAACACAATTGAAGAAATCATACTACCTAATATTAATCTATACTATAAGACCATAGTAATCAAAACTTCATGGTACTGGCATAAAAGCAGACACAATGGAAAAAATAAGGATTCCAGAAATAAACCCACACCTTTATAGTCAATATTTGACAGTGGAAGCAAGCACACACAATGGGCTAAAGATAGTTTATTCAGTAAATGGTTTTGGGAAAATTAGACAGATACATTCAGAAAAGTGAAACTAGACCACCTTTTTATGCCACATGCAAGAATAAACTCAATGAATTAAAGGCCTAAATTTTATATCTGAAGCCATAAATATCCTAGAAGAAAACATAGACAGTAAAATCTTGGACACTGCTCATATCAATATTTTTTTCTGATGTATCTCCTCAGGCAAGGGAAACAAAAGAAAAAAATAAACAAATCGGGCTATATCAATCTAAAAAGTTTTTGCACAGCCAAGGAAAGCATCAACAAAATAAAAAAAGACAGCCCACTGAAAGGCTGAACTAATAAGCAAAATAGAGACAGAATTGTACATGGAAACCAGTATGACAGCTCTGTTGGGGGCAGGTTAAGGGGTGGAGGGATCAAGCAAAAAAGACAAGGAACTCATGGATATGGACAACAGTGTGATGACTGTGAGGGTGAGGGGTGGGTGGAGGTAGAAGAGGGTGTAAGGGGATAAGTGATTGTAAAATAATACACTAAAAATAAAATTTTCAACAAGAAATTATATAACATGCAATAAACTTATTTGTAGGTATATTCAGGGGGAAGACTCAATGATACTATGTAGTATCACATACAAAGTACAATATCTTCTTTTGCTGCAAAGGATATGTAATGTGATAAAATGAACAGTTAATGACATAGTGTTTTTAAAATTTATAATGAAAACAGATATGTTTAGAAAGATAAAAACTTCAAAAGACTAAGATGATAGCTATTTCATTTGAAGAAAGTTAGGATTGGTGGTGAGAGGGTGCAAATAGAGGTGGTAAACACTGTTGCTATTGAGGAAGGAGCTAGCATAAGCTAGGGAAAAAGTGAGTAAAAGAGTAAATGCCCAAGTTTTATTTCTGACCAGATTTGAAGATCTCGTGGGCATTTTTGTTGTGAGTTTCGAGACCCTTCGACAGAATGCTTATGCTTCATCCATCACCTGAAGCCTCAGACAAAGCAATGTGATGGAAAAGAAGTCTCTGTAAGACCTTTGCTTGATTGATACAGGACCTGATAAACTGACACGGTATCTGTAATTGCATTTTGGAAAATAAGCTTTCAGCTTATGTCATTTGCAATTTAAATGACTTGTCTTTATAATATATTTTTTTTCTATAAGAGTTCCTGAATTTTTTAGATTTACATTAAAATTAAGTTGACTGAGCGCCTCATTAACAAGCATGAAAATTGGCTTTGCAGTATAATCACTTTACGAAAGGTTTTCTACAAGCCATTGGGAAAAATTGCTCCTGCTTTACTACATAGGAGACACTTTATGAATAATCTTTGATTTATACAGACTTACACTTCTCTTAGGTCATTTGATCCACCCAGTATTTGCTTTGAAACCTAACATCTTCAACAAATCAACCTTTTCCATTTCCTCCTTCCTTATATTTTTAATATGTTCAATATATCCTGTTGTGTGACCCTGATGTTCAATGGAATTCTATGTTAATTATGGCCATTTCATAATTGCACAAAATGTTCTCTATTTGTTGTAGAGGGATTATATTTTACTCTGATAACATGACAAATTTTCTAACATCAAATGCATTTACATTATTTTTTGTTAAGTTTTTTATATGTATGTTTAAGTTTATAATTTTTATGTGATTTCCTCTATGGTTTATAACTTACAATTTTTCTTTTAACACATGAGCTTTTCTTTGGCTCGTCATTATCATATTAAAGCCATTTACCCATTTTTAAAGACTTTAAAAAAAACTATTTTAATTTTAAGTATATTTTCTTGATTATACTTTACAGTTATCCCAAATTTTTTCCTTTGCCCTGCTCTGCCTAGTACCCCCTTCCCTCCATCAACCCCCTTAGTTCATGTCCACGGGTTGTGAATGTAAGTTCTTCGGCTTCACCATTTCCTATACTATTCTTAACAACTCCCTGTGTATTTTGTTCCTACCAATTATGCTTCTTGATAGCTGCACCTTTTCCTCCTTTGTCCCCTTTTACCATTCCAGCTGATAACCCTCCAAACGATGCTCATACCTATAATTCTGTTCCTGTTCTGGTTGTTTGCTTAGCATGTTTTCATCTCTTTAGATCCATTTTTTGATAGTTGTGATTTTGTTTTCATTTTAATGTTCTTAGTTTTGATCTTCTTCTTTTTCTTAAATAAATCCCTTTAATATTTCATATAATAATGCCTTGGTAATGATGAATCTTTTAGCTTTACTCTGTCTAGGAAGCACTTTATCTACCCTTCCATTCTAAATGACAGTTTTTCTGGCTATAGTAATCTAGGTTATAGGTCCTTGCTTTTCATTACTTTGAATACTTTTTGCTAGACCCTTCTTGTCTGCAGTTACTTTTAAAAAATCATCTTACAGTTTTATAGGAACTCCTTTGTACATAACTCTGCGTTTCTCTTGTTGCTTTTAAGATTCTCTCTTTATCTTTAACCTTCAGGATTTTAATTATGTGTCTTGGTGTGATCCTCTTTGGGTCCAACTTGTTTGGGACTCTCTGTGCTTCCTGGGCTTGTATGTCTATTTCTTTCACCATGTTAGGGAAGTTTTCTTTTATTATTTTTTCAGAAATATTTTCAATTTCTTGATCTTCCTCTTCTTCTACCACCCCTATGATTCAGATGTTGGTACATTTAAAGTTGTCTTCAAGGTTCTTAATCTCGTTTTCTTCAATTTTTGTTTCTTCTTTCTGTTCTGGGTGAATTTTTTTTTTTGTTTCAAATCATTGATTTGAATGTTGACTTCCTTCCCATCATTGTTAGTTCCATGTATAGTTTTTAACTTAATAATGTGGGGAGATTATAGCCCTAATACACAATATTTTTAAATGACAGAAGTACAAAGCATGAAATTGTTCCAATTTCTTTTCCCTTTGTTCCCTTCCACCCCGTGACACTCCTCCCTCCAGTTGTCCCCTCACTTAGTCCATGCCCATTGGTTGTGCATATAGTTCTTCTCAACATCTTCCTGTCTACTCCACTCCCTCCTACTATGCTTCTTAATTCCTGTACCATCTCTCTCTCTTTCCCCTCTTCCCCCTCCCTGCTGGTCTCCCCCCATAATGTTCCCCATACCTATAATTCTCTTCCCATTCTTGTTACCTACTTAGTTTGCATTTGTTTCAGTTCCCTAGCTTCTGTTGTTGGTTGTTGTGATATAGTTTTCATTTTAATGTTCATAGTTTTGATCCTCGTTCTCCTAAAAAAGTCCCTTTAACATTTCATATAACATAGGCTTGGATCTAATGAGCTTCTTCAGTTTTACTTTGTGCTGGAAGTACTTTCTCTGCCCTTCTATTCTGAATTCACTGTATAGAGTAATCGTGGTTGTAGGTTTTTGCTTTTCATTACTTTAATATTTCTTGCCAGTCCCTTCCTGCCTGGAGAGTTTCTTTTGAGAAATCAGCTGATAGTCTTAATGGGACCCCTTTGTATGTAATTCTCTTCTTCTCTCTTGCTGCTTTTAAGATTCTCTCTTTATCCTCAATTTTTGACATTTTGATTATAATGTGTCTTGGTGTGGTTCTCCCTGGGTCCTGGAAAAAGAATTTTGAATAAACATTATTGCATTCTATTATAGCATATTATTCAGATAAAGAAACTTCAACTAGAGAGAATGTGGCCAACTGGATTATTGTTCCAAATCTTCACTTACTTTCCTGTAATAGGATCATACATCCACACATTTTACTCTGTAACTTTCCAGTACCCTCCCACTATGAGAAAACTGTCCTTCCTCTTGCTTGGCTCTGGGTTCAGCAAGTGCTTTGTCTAGATATCAGCAGATATAATCCAAACAGAAGCATAAAAATCACATGTGTGTTTGTGCCTCTTTCTTGTGACTCAACCACTGACAGGGGAAGAGCATGCTGGGCCAGCACTCTGGTCATAGCAGGAGGATGACAGATAAATGGAGCAGAGCCAAATGAGCCATGGTGACCCTGGATCAGCCAACCCCAATCTTTCCAGGAAATGACCAACAGAAGCACTCAGTGGGGCTTAGAGTAAAATAGGCAATCTCCAGCCAACCCACCAAATTGTGAGCTAAATAATTTTTTTAAATGAGTAGTAACTGATATATAACGTTATATTAGTTTCAGATGTGCAACATGTGGCTCAATATTTGCACATATTACAAAATGATCACTACAATAAGTTTAGTTAACATCATTACCATACATAGTTACAAGATATTTTTTTCTAATGATGATTTTTAAGATCTACTCTCTTAGAAACTTTAAAATATATAAAACAGCATTATTAATTATAATTTTCATGTTGTATATTATATCCCCATGATTTATTTATATCAAAACTGGAAGTTTGTACCTTTTCACACCCATCATCCATTTTGCTTACCCCTACTCCACCCCTTGGGGTGGAGTATCTATGAGTTTCATTTTTATTTTTCATTCAATATATGTAAGTGAGGTCATATAGTATTTGTCTTTCTCTGTCTGACTTATTTCACTTAGCATAATGATATCAAGATCCATTCAGTTGTTGCAAAATTTTTTGATGTACTACCACTTGTTTATTTTTACTTTTATTGCCTTTGCTTTTGGAGTCAGATCCAAAAAATCATCACCAAGATCAATGTCAAGGAATTTACCACATGTTTTCCTTTAGGAGTTTCATGGCTTTAGTCTTACATTTAAGATTTCATTCCATTTTGAGTTAATTTTTGTGTATGGTACCTATATATGACAGTAGCCTAGTTTCATTTTTTTCATGTGGCTGCCCAGTTTTCCCAACAACATTTATTGAAGAAACTGTCCTTTCCACATTGTATACTCATACCTCCTTTTTAACAAATTACTTGACCATGGATGTGTGGGTTTACTTCTGGGCTCTCTACTTTGATCCACTGATCTATGTGTCTTGTGTTTATGACAGTAACATACTTTTTTTAGTATATTGCTTTGTAATACAATTTGAAATCAAGGAATGTGATGCCTCCAGCTTTGATTTTCTTTCTCAAGTTTGCTTTGGCTATTCAGGGTCTTCTGTGGCTTCATAAATTTTTAATATTATTTGTTTTATTTTTGAATAAATTCAATTCAATTGTATGTCACTGATATATACTCAATTCAGAGATCCTGTTAATGTCAAGCAAATACACAAGACAGGCAATGTTAAGCTCATGGTCTGATTGATTCAGCTGTAAAGCTACAATGAGCTGCTTACAGATTTAAAAACTTTATTACTTACATAGACAATGAAAAGAAGACTAAGCGAAAGGTGTCAGTTCTCTGAGATTTGTGTTCCAAATACCAAAAAGATTGATAATGAAGTAAAAGGGACTGGATGATTGCAATGTTGGATATGTCATTGCTTAAGGACCAAATATAGACTGTAGCTAAGTGGGTTTATATTGTGAAACTATTTTGAGGGGGGTAAGGTCAAAAGCACCATCTCTCATTAGAATCCAGAGACCATGAGAAACTGTTTTATGACAGCCTCTCTTTTTGTTGTGGCAGGTGCTCAAAGTTCACAGACTTCATAGAAATGTGACCTGACTCTAAGAGTCTGTGCAAAAATAGTAAGAGCCTGCTTTACTTGTTATCCCAAATAGCTGCACAATAAATGTGTCAGCATCCTTTTTATTGAGTGAATTTAGTAACTGATTTTATTCCTCTGACCTAATTGGTTTTGCACCAGTAATCATAGCATTATGCAGACTCTAGTGATTAAAGGGTTACTTAAAACTATTTTTGGAAGGAAGATTAATGTTCTTCTTGAAGTCTGAGTTGAATATGAACTTAGGTTACACAGTACCATGAGGTTTCTTGTGTAACAGCAATAATTTTTTGTCCAGAAGCAGTCTTTCAGATACTTTAACATTTAATCATTTCATCTGATATTATTAATTATTTTATTATTACTATATTAGAGAAAGATACTGATTCAATAAATAATAGTTTGGAATTTGCCTTTCAAATAGCATTGTCAGATGTGAGTTGTTCATGAGTCTACTTTTCAGAGGATATAAAATACGGTTACAATAGGGCAGTGAAAATACTCTGTATGATACCATAATGATTGATACATATTATTAATCATTTTTCTGGATCCATAGTATGTACAACACTGACAGCAAACTCTAACATAAACTATGGATTTTGGGTAATTATGATGTATAACTGTAGGTCCATCAATTGTAGCAAATGTACAGCCTGGTGGGAGATGTTTATAATGCTGGAGGCTAGGCATGTGTAGGGGCAGGGTATATGAGAAATGTCTAGACCTTCCTCTTAATTTTGCTGTAAATCTAAAAAGGCTCTAAAATTAGTTTTTTTAAAAAAGGTAAATAAAATCATTACAGCTCAACCATTATGGTGTACTTTTAAAAAGTATTTTGTTTCAAGCTAAATTTTATTTCCCTACAAGTATGGAAAAATATAAATTAGACCATTAAACTTTCTATACAATCAGAAAGCAATATCTTTTGCTAGCATTGGTATAAGTATAAAATTACTGCATCTATTTCATTAAGTTTTTCATGAACAAACATGGCTTAATTGTTTTGAGAGAGGCAAAGCAATTAATTCTGCACACATTTTCTGCACAGTGTTTTGGCTAGTGAATTTATTAAAATTGCAGTTTACATCTCTTACTTGTATTGGCCATAGATAAAATTAAAAATATCCCCAAATATTAGTGCTAATTCTAATGATATAAAATAGCTTTACATGACAAGATTAAAATTAATAATGACTCATACAGAGACATTAAACATGAAAGACAGAAAAAATGTGTTCTTTTAATTATACATAGTCAACAGTTTCAACACTTTATTAAAAAAAAAAACTATTTCACAACTTTCCTGGAAATAGTATTAGAAGACCTTATATATTTTGGTTTTCTTTCCCCTCAGAATAAAACTGTACTCTTCATTTAAGGATTCCCTGCCTTCTTGAGCCACAACCTTCCATTTTGACCTTGTGATGTGTAACTTCCATTTGTACCAAATATTCTTTGACTCATAGACATAAGACTTAAAAATGGCACCTGGATACCAATATATTTCTGATTGGGAAGACTATATATTTTAAGATAATCTGGAACAGAGTACTCCTCTTGGCTAGGTGCACTGATATTAATCTTGCTCTGGCAGATCATCAATGAACGGGTGTTTTCCTGCCCTTCCCCGGGAGGAAGTACTGTTAATGCCAGAGTTAAAAAGTTCCCTTAACATTTATGCATAATTCAACACATGCCTTATGATTTCTACAGACCGTGCCTACTATAGCAAAGAAAAAAAATTATGGAAAAAGAAAATACATGTGATTAGGTAAAATAAATTGTTCTGTATGGAGAAAATATTTTTATATATTCTTAATTAATATGCTGTGAGAAGCACATACTAAAAAGAAACCCAACACACAGCACAGTACAATGAAAATTTTCTCTCTTTATTGCACACCCAAAAGAACTCTTCCTCAGAGGTAATCACCATGAGCAGATTTTTATCTTTCCTGAAATAATATTCTATGCATTTGTAAACATGAATAAATAAATAAATATATAAATACACTTATATATGTATTCATCTATAAATATCTACATATATATTTGTATATATAAATATATTTACAAATATGTATACAAATATATAAGTGTATACATATATATGTATACATATTTATGTATATGTATGTATTTAAAGCAAATTAGGGACACACCTTAAGAAATATTTTTAATTAACATGCTATTTAGTAGGTATTAATATAAATAGTACAAGTGGACATATTTCCAAAGGATATTTTTAAAGTATTTTACTTTCGTTAGCTAATTTATCTCTGGAGTCAATTTATTGAGAAAAATTCAACATTGCCTGTAAGACATTTTAATACATTACCAGATTTCTAGAGGGAACATATTTTTCATATAAGATACTAACTTGAATAATAACAATAATGAATAAAGTTGAGTGCTCACTGTGTATCAAATTCTTTTTTAAGTGATTTACACATATTAACTTATTTGATCATCACAACCAAAGCATACTAATTTTATCCTGTTTTAGAGATGAAGAAACTGAATCAGAAAAATAAGTAACCTGTGAAAACTCACACAACCTATTAAGAGCAAAGGCTGCATTTGAGTCCAAATAGTCTGGCTCATGTTCTTATGTATTCTGTTATATTAGTCATCAATATTTAACAAGAACTAATTTTTGTTCTTAACCTGAAAATTTATATGTAAACATATAGCTTTTAAAGAAAATTTATAATACAAATGACAAAGAAGCCTCTTTTTTATCATAATATATTATCTATGAATTCCTCCCCACAATCTATATTACTGTCATTCATAATTCTTTCCAATAAAATTCTCAGAAATACAGTTTACATGGGACTATCTTGACAGCATAGTGTGCTGGATTCATTTTATGTATCTGATATGGCCTCAAGCTTTTGGCTTCATGAAGATCCATCTGGAAATTGACTTCCTGTGTCTCTCTGTCATTGTGTGCCTTAGCTGTGTGACACTTGGATAGCTATTGAGCTTTTCTTCTCTTTTACCTTCTTGGTCACTCCCATCAAGTCAAAAATATCCTTTTATGAAGTGTTAACTCTTCTGGAATCAAACCACCTTTTACAGGAGTAATCATGATTTTACAAAAAAGGTCCTCATCATTGCAGAAGTGTTGGCCCACATTATCTTCTTCAACAGCAACATTCTGCTAATCGTTTCTGAGTGCAGCTGTGCATGACCGAAATATTTCCATAAACAGTTTCCATTTGTCCTTACATAGCAGAAGCTAAGCCATGGTGCTGAAAAGAAAAATAATTAGGACTTTGAAGGCTTTTTTTGAGAAGATCTCAGTTTTTTTCTTTTTCCTGAAATCACATTCAGTTCTTATCACTATAACTGGATATTTATTTTTACATTCCATATCTGAAATTATGAAACCATCAGATTACATCTAATAAAGAATTAAGACTCATCTGAGACAAAAAATGTGGGTGCAGAGTAAGGAAGATGTTTTAAAATTTATTCTAAGAATATTTGCCTAGAAGCCTGATTTAGTTCTTCTTTTCTGACAAAAAAAAAATCTATATATTGCATTTTACATTCAATTTTATACAAGGGGCAATTTTCATCTTTTGAGAATGATGAGCTAGAGGATTATGCCTCTTTGGTGCCAATTTCTAAATTTTTTAGAGTGAGAAGGCATTAAATATCTGTTAGGATCTAGAATTTTTAACTACTTAATTGAATTAATTCTTTATCCTCAAAATGCATATATACATATTTGCTTTTGAATAAATTTGTTATTTAGCTGGTTTATTTTATTATAATTCTGTTGTGGTCATTAGGGCTATTAACAAATATTTCATTTTTCTTTCTTCATTGCTTCAGCTGATAAATTATGAACAGATGTAATATGTATAATTTCCAGGTGTTAACTATGCCAGTGTTGGACAAAGACCCTATCAGCCTGGGTCCTTGCTTGACTTCCATGACCAGCTTCTCTGCTGACCTGTGTTGAATATGTAGTACAAGGGAGAAATAGATCATTATTGCCTTAATCCACTGAGATTTGGGGTTCATTTGTTACTGTAGCATAACCTAGACAGCCTTGCTTATCCTAATACACATTATTTCTCTTTTTCAAATATATCCGTATGAATCCTTAATAATATATATTTTGTTAAAATGACTGCACATTAGTTTTGTTATTCCAACCATCATGTTTTTATATCATTAAATTCATCAGAATTCTCATCCTACTTTTGCATTTAGGAGAAATCATACTTAGTTCTCCATGTCACCACTTTTCTTTTTTATATCACATTCATATCATCCCTAATTTTGTCAGTTAGCATATTTTCACACAACCTTAGCAAGTAACATTAAAGGGAATCCCCACTGATCATAGTTTTGACTCATAAAATTGATGAATATTTTGCATACATTGGTGCATGTCAGTGTTTGTAATGCAAGATTTATATCAATCTCTGAGAAACTGCTCTGACCTCATGTACTACAAGAAGTTTTTCCCTTCCTCCGCTTATTACACAGAGGAAGACTTTCTGTTTCAATTGGCAATACTGACTCTATAAATACACTATTTTGGAAACTAATTTCAAAGTCACATAGTTTAACTGTAACCAAGTTGGCCTTCATTCAACAACAAAGCTCTAAATTAAACTGAATATTGAGAAACAGCAATTTTATATCAATTATTTTCTTCATTAGAATATATTGGGTTGGCAAATAAATCCATTTAGTTTTTTTCTGTAAAATAAAAAAAACCTTTTATTTTCACCAAAAACTATTGATTTGAATATTTTTAGTATGTCAGTTATCTTCCACATGGTGTAATGTTGATTGTTCTCCGTTGATGTCTCAAGTTGATCTTTATCAACTTCAACTGGTCTACCTGACCGTGAAACATCATCCAGCAAGAAATCTCCAGCACGGAACTTTGCAAACCATTTCTGACACATTTGATCAGTCACAGCACCTTCTCCATATACTGCACAAATCATTTTTTGCATTTTAGTTGTGGTTTTACCTTTCTTGAAATAATAAAGCATAGTACGCCAAAATGTTGCTTATTTTCTTCCATGTTCAATATTAAATTGGCTACAAAAAATTCACCAATTTTGATAATATTTTTAAATGCATGCTGCTATGACAGATGTCATAATACAATCTAACAAAATTGTTTCAAATGAAGGTAAAGAAAACTAAGTGCTACTAGAGTCAGCTTACAGAAAAAACAAACAAACACTTTTTGGCCAATCCAATATATTATAAATGACATTCATTTCTCAAAATTTTTATCTTCTTTGTTTTAGTCACTCTCTTGTGACTTTATTTTGCGTATTTAACAATATTTAAGGCATGCATGTAAACTTTCCATCATCCTGTTCTCTCTGTTTTTCACCCCTCCCCCCATTGATCTTATCCATCTTACCTCAGTCACACATTTCCATGTGGATACCCTGAAGACCTTATCCTTACTATAATTACAACACCAGATTTCAATTTTATGTATCCCACTATGTAACCACATCTTCCTCCTTAAAAAAAATTTTTACAAGTACCCAGACCTCAAGTTTCCTTGAATCCAACTGCATTCATATGGGCATTATTGTACTGTTCTTCATCCTCCTGATTTTTTTTTTTCCACTCAGCTAAAAATTATGATCTCTGATTTTCATCCCTTGTATAAACTCTCTACTCTCTGCTACCCTTGCTTTATTTTACTCCCTTCGCAAAACACATGATCTGTTTAATTAAACTATTCTCTTATACCAAACTTCTACTCTGTGACATAAGGCTGGAAAAAAGCACAACTGTGCTAATTTGTCTCACTTTAAATTCATGAGTTTGAGTCATAGATAGAACCTTCATTTTCCCCAGCAATCATACTCTGTATTCCTAATCATTTTATATTTCATCTTGTTCAGATGACTATTTCTTTTCTTTTCTCCTTAAACTCTCAATATTCCTTCATCCTCACTTTACTTCTTACTTCACTGAGAAATTGTAGCAATTAGTGAAACTTCTATAGAGACAACCCCTCCATTCATGCACTAGATTACATTTCTTGTCACCGATTCAATGTCATTATTCCAGGAATACTGTCTTCTCCAATACAATTTTTAAAAATTTACTTGCTACTAGATCACTATACAAATATATTGTTATTTCCTCTGTATAAAAATATTTCTTTCCTAAAATTTCAATACTGGTTTTTCATGGAAGATATACAAATGCCCAGCAGGTAAATTATAAGGTTCTTAACATCACAAGTCTTCAGGAAAATGCAAGCCAAATCACAATGAGGTATTGCCTAAAAGCTGTTATGATGGTTATTATTTTAAAAAGAGAGAGAGAGAGATAAAAAATATTGGCTAAGATTTGGAAAAAAAGAGTATCCTTGTTTATTACTGGTGTGATTGTAATTTAGTGCAGCCATTATGGGAAACAATGTGGAGGTTTCTCAAAAAATTTAAAATAGAACTACCTTATCATCCTGCAATTTCAGTTTTGGGTACATATCCCCAAGAAACAAAATCACTATCTTTAAGAGATATCTAAACTCCCATGTTCACTGAAACATTATTCATAGTAGCCAAGAAATGGAAAGAACTTAAATGCCTGTCAATAGATGAGTAGATAAAGCAAATGTTTATATATATAAAAGAACATTATTCAGCCTTAAAGAACAAGAAAATCCTGCCATCTGTGACAATATGGATGGATTTGGAGGGCATTATGTTAAGTAAAACAAGTCAGACACAGAAATAAAAGTACTATATTATATCACATAAAAGTGAAACCTGGACCAAAAACAAAAACCCCTCCAACTTACAGAAACAGAGAATAGAATGGTGGCTACAGGGTGAATGAAAGAGATGAGGAGGTGTTGGTCATGAATAAGTTCTAAGGATCTAATATACTGCAGTTAATAATACTGTATTTTGTACTTGAAATTTCCTGAGAGTAGATCTTGTGTTCTCAACACACACACATGCACACACCCATACAAAGTATTGAAATGATAGATGTGTTAATGAAGCTGATTATGGTAATTATTTCATAATATATATGTACACCAAATCATCATGTTGTATGCTTTAAATATATGCACTTTTATTTTTGGATTATACCTTAATAAAGCTGAGAAAAAAATCACTATTTCAAATTAATTTCTTTTATAGTGGTATGCGTTCCAGATTTAACCACACACTGACATATTTTAACTTCTATTTTTAAGTTGTATATAGCTTCCTTATGTAAAAACCACTTTTATACCTTGATTTTCCATTAAAAAATGAATTACTATTCCATAACGTAATTGATAAACTTGAAGTTGCAAATTTACTTGATAAAAAATGCTCTTCAAAAAATTTGTCAAGACACTGTAAACAGATTTTATTCCAATTGTTATTTTTATCCTCACATGTCCCTTACAGAAAAAAGGACATAATGCTATCTATAATGTGTTCCAAACTGATCTGTATACCATTGCTCAAGAACTTTGTTAAATATAAAAAGGAAGTTGATCTTAAGAAGTACTATAAATGGTACACATTATTCTATCAGGAGGAGATATCTCATTTAAGTCATATTGCCTGTTTATTCTATATATAATTCAAAGACATGTTTGGCCAGCTCAAAATAGAGTCCCGCTAACTTGCAAACTAAACATGGAAGTTGTAAGAAAATAACAGAATGGGCAATTCTTGTTACATGATATTAGTGATAGATTATTGCAATATTTGTATGAATTTAATGCCTATTATTATAGATTATTCTCCATATTTTGGATGTTTTTATTTTATTTTGTTTTTTGGTTTTTCGATTACAGTTGTCCTATTTTTTCCCCATTGCTCTCCCCCACCAAGTCCACCCCTTCTCCCACAATCATATCCCTCCCCGTTGTCCATGTCTATGAGTCATTTATGCACGTTCCTTGACTAAACCCTTCCCTTATCCCCCTTCTCTCCCTCCCTTCTTCCCCCTAGTGACTGTTATTCTGCTCCTTGTCCTATTTAGTTCATTTGTTTATGTTGTTCTTTAGTTTCCTGTATTAGGTGATATCATATGGTATTTTTCTTTCTTTGCCTGGCTTATTTCCCTAAGCATAATTCTCTCTAGTTCCATCCATGTTGTCACAAATGGTAGGAGTTCCTTCTTTCTCTCTGCTGTATAGTATTCCATTGTGTAAATGTACCACTGTTTTTTGATCCACTCATCTACAGATGGGCACTTAGGCTGTTTCCAGCACTTAGCTATTGTAAACAGTGCTGCTATGAACATAGGGGTGCATAAGTTCTTTTGAATTAGGCTTTTAGGATTTTTCAGGTATAATCCTAGCAGTGCAATCGTTGGTTCAAAAGGCAGTTCCATTTTTAGTTTTTTGAGGTAATTCCATACTGTTTTCCATAGTGGGTGCACCAGTCTGCATTCCCACCAACAGTGCAGTAGGGTTCCCGTTTCTCCACATCCTCGCCAGCATTTGTCGTTTTTGATTTGTTGATGGTGGCCATTCTGACTGGTGTAAAGTGGTATCTCATTGTGGTTTTTATTTGCTTCTCTATGATGGCTAGTGATGCTGAGCATTTTTTCATGTGCCTATGGGCCTTCTGTATGTCCTCTTCAGAGAAGTGTTTGTTCAGGTCCTTTGCCAATTTTTTAATTGGGCTGTTTTCTTGATGTTGAGTCGTATCAGCTCTTTATATATTTTGGAGATCAGTCCCTTGTCTGAGGTATCATTGGCAAATATGTTTTCCCATGTGGTTGGTTTCCTTTTCAACTTGCTGATATTTTCTTTTGCTGAGCAGAAACTTTTTAGTTTGATGTAGTCCCACTTGTTTATTTTTTCCTTTATTTCTCTTGCCTTAGGAGATGTATCCGTGAAGATATTGTTACATGAGATATCTGAAATTTTCTTGCCTATGTTTTCCTCTAGGGCTTTTATGGTTTCACAGCTTACATTTAAGTCTTTAATCTATCTTGAGTATATTCTCGTATGCGGTGTAAGTTGGTGGTCTAATTTCATTTTTTTTTTTTTTGCACGTTACTGTCCAGTTTTCCCAGCACCATTTGTTGAAGAGGCTCTTCTCACTCCATTTTATGTTCCTTCCCCCTTTATCAAATATTAGTTGACCATATAGTCCTGGGTTTATTTCTGGACTCTCTATTCTTTTCCATTGATCTATATGTCTGTTCTTTTGCCAGTACCAGACTGTTTTGATCACACCGGCTTTGTAGTATTGTTTGATGGCTGGTATTGTAATTCCTCCCACTATGTTCTTCTGCCTCAAGATTACTTTTGCTATTCAGGGTCTTTTTTGGTTCCATATGAATTTTTGGAGTATTTGTTCTAGGTCTGTGAAATATGTTATTGGTATTTTAATAGGGATTGCATTGAATCTTTAGATTGCTTTGGGTAGTATGGCCATTTTGATGATGTTGATTCTTCCCATCCAAGAACATAGTATTTGCTTCCATTTATTTGTATCTTCCTTAGTTTCTTTCTTCAATGTTATGTAATTTTCAGAGTCCAGGTCTTTTATCTCTTTGGTTAAGTTTATTTCTAGGTACTTTATTTTTCTTGTTGCTATAGTAAGTGGTATTTTCTTTTTTGTTTCTGTCTCTGATATTTTATTGTTGGTGTACAGAAATGCCTTAGATTTCTGTATGTTTATTTTGTACCCTGCTATTTTCCCAAATTTGCTTATATCGAGTAGTTTTTCAGTGGAGTCTATAGGGTTTTCTATGTATACTATCATGTCATCTGCATATAATGATAGTTTTACTTCTTCTTTCCCAATTTGGATGCCTTTTATTTCTTTTTCTTGTCTGATTTCTGAGGCTGGGACTTCCAACACTATGTTGAATAGGAATGGAGAGAGTGGACAACCTTGTCTATTTCCTGATTTCAGGGGGAATGCTTTCAGTTTTTGTCCATTGAGTATGATGTTGGCTTCCAGTTTCTTGTGTATAGCCTTAATTATGTTAAGGTATGTTTCATCTATTCCCATTTTGCTGAGTGTTTTCATCATAAATGGGTGTTGTACTTTATCAAATGCTTTTTCTGCATCTATCAATATGATCATGTGGTTTTTGTCTTTCATTTTGTTTAGGTGATGTATTATATTTATTGATTTGTGAATATTGAACCATCCTTGCACCCCTGGGATGAATCCCACTTAATGGTGGTGTATGAACTTTTTAATGTGTTGCTGGATCCTGTTTGCCAATATTTTGTTAAGGATTTTAGCATCTATGTTCATCAGTGATATTGGCCTGTAGTTTTCTTTCTTTGTTGTGTCTTGACCTGGTTTTGGAATTAGGGTAATACCGGCTTCATAGAAAGAGTTTGGGATTTTTCCCTCTTCTTGGCTTTTTTGGAATAGTTTGAGGAGGGTAGGAGTTCGTGCTTCCCTGAATGTTTTGTAAAATTTGCCTATGGAGCCATCTGGTCCAGGGCTTTTGTGTGCTGGGAGATTATTGATTATCGTTTAAATTTCATTCTTTGTTATTGGTCTGTTGAGACTTTCTACTTCTTCTTGATTCAGTTTTGGAAGATTATATGTTTCTAGAAATTTGTCCATTTCATCTGGGTTTTCAGATATCTTGCCATACAGTTGTTTGTAGTAATTTCTTACAATCCTTGGTATTTCTGTGGTATCAGTCATGATTTCTGCTCTTCCATTTCTAATTTTGTTTATTTTGGGTTTTCTCTCTTTTTTGTCTTGATGATCTTGGTTAAAGGTTTATCGATTTTATTTATTTTTTCAAAGAACCAGCTCCTACTTTTGTTGATCTTCTGAATTGTTTGTTTAGTCTCTATGTCATTTAATTCTGCTCTGATCTTGATGATTTCCTTCCTTCTATTTGCCCTAGGTTTTGTTTGTTGTTGTTGTTCCAGTTCTTGTAACTTTAGGGTTAGATTTTTTTTTATTTGAGATTCTTCTATCCTTTTCAGATATGCCTGTATTGCTATCAACTTCCCTCTCAAGACTGCTTTTGCTGTATCCTATAGGTTTTAGGCTGTTGTGTGTTCATTATCATTAGTTTCCAGAAACTTCTTGATTTCTTCTTTGATATCATTTTTAATCCATTCATTATTTAATAGCATGTTATTCATTTTCCATGAGTTTGGATGTCTTTGATTTTTTTCTTTGAGGTTGATTTCTAGTTTTAAGGCATTGTGGTCTGAAAAGATTCTTGATATCATTTAAATTTTCTTGAATTTGTTGAGGCTTGTTTTGTGTCTTATCATGTGGTCTATCTTTGAAAATGTCCCACGTGTATTTGAAAAGAATGTGTATTTTGCTTCTTTGGGGTGAAAAGTTCTATATATATCAGTTAAGTCCATGTGGTTTAGTGTGTTGTTCAATGCCTGTATATCCTTGGCCTTTCTTTGCTTCAAGAATCAGTCTATTGTTGATAATGGAGTGTTAAAGTCACCTATTATGAGTGTGTTGCTGTTAATATCCTTCTTGTGATCTTCTAGTATTTTCTTTACATATTTTGGTGCTCCTATGTTGGGTGCATATATGTTTATCAGTGTTATATCTTCTTGATGGATTGTTCCCTTAAGTATTATGAAATGTCCTTCTTTGTCTCTTTTTATGGCCTTTGCTTTGAAACCCGTTTTGTCTGATATGAGTATTGCTTCCCCAGCTTTTTTTTCATGTCCGTTTGCCTGAAATATTTTTTTAAATCACTTCACTTTCAGTCTGTGTAAATCTTTTGTTTTGAGGTGTGTTTCTTGTGGACAGTAAATATGTGGGTCCTGTTTTCATATCCATTCCGCTACCCTATGTCTTTTAATTGGAGCATTTAATCCATTTACATTTAAGGTTATTATTGACATGTATTTATTAATTTCCCTTTGTACCTGTGTTCCTCTTCCTCTCCGTTTTTCTTCTTTTTCTTAAAGCATTCCCTTTAGCATCTCTTGAAATGCTGGTTTCCTGGAGATGTATTCTTTTAGTCTTCATTTGTCTGAGGAACTCCTTATTTCATCTTCCATTTTGACTGAGAGCCTTGCTGGGTAGAGTATTCTTGGTTGTAGGCCTTTGTTTTTCATTGCTTGAAATATATTTGACCATTCCCTTCTGGCTTGTAGTGTTTCTGTTGAGAAAGTGGTCGATAGCCTTATTGGAGCTCCCTTGTATGTTATTTGCTGTTTTTCTCTTGCTGCTTTTAGGGTTCTCTCTTTGTCTTTGAATGTTGTCATTTTAATTATGATGTGCCTTAGAGTGGGCCTGTTGGGATTCCTCTTCGTTGAAACTCTCTGTGCTTCCTGGACCTGCGTGTCCCTTCCCATCATCAGGGTAGGAAAATTTTCTGTCATTATTCTTCCTATCAGGCCCTCTATTCCTTGTTCTTCCTCCTTCTCCTCTTGTATTCTAACGATCCGGATATTATTTTGTCTCATGCTGCCCTGTAATTCCCTTAGATGTTCTTCACTCTTTTTCAATCTTTTTTTATTTTGTTGCATTGTCTGGGAATTTTTTTCTACATTGTCCTCTAACTCACTGATCCGATCCTCTGCTACATTTAGCCTGCTTTGATTGATTCTACTGTGTTTTTCAGTTCAGTTATTGTATTCTTCCTTTCTTCCTGGTTCTTATTAATAGTTTCTATGTCCTTTTATATGCTGATACAGTTCTCCATAAGTTCCCTGTAATTTTCTTGGAGCTGTTGGTAACTTCCTTGGAGGTTGTCGTAGTTATTTTTGAGGTTTTCGAGTACATTGAGCTTCTTCACCACCATTATTTTGAATTTCATGTCTGACATTTGGGTTATGTCTCTTCCACCTACCTCTCTTTCTGGGGATCCCTCTTTTTCTTTCATTGGGAGGTCGTTTCTGCGTCTTACCATTTTGGATTCTTCTTGTTTGTTTTTGTTTTTTGAATTTGTTTGCTTTGATTTCCCACCTTTGTGGTATGAGATCCTTTATAGGAGATCTGGGGGTTTCAGTGGTGCAGCCTCTTTGATCTCCTGAGCCTGACGTTCTTGGGATATCCTTTATGTTGTATATTTATGCTGTCTGGTTATATTTTTGTTACTCTTTGGTGAGACCTTCCATCAGGCTAGTTGTTTGAGAGTCACTCTGCCCACCCTGTCTTGAGTTCTTTTGTGGAGATGCTGTTAAAAACATAAACACACAGCCCAGGCAAGAAACCCACACCCTCATAAATATCCCCACTCCCTATCCCACCAGCGGTAGCAAATGAGCCAGTATTAAAATAAATGTAGAGAGGTTAGGACTATTATATTATAGGAGAAATAGGTAAGTGTTGTTTTAAATGAAGAAAGACATGATTTTTGAGAGGGAGTTATAGAGTAGTAATAATAGCAGATAGTGTCAAAACTATGCAAGACAGTAATTTACATTGTATGTTAATAAAAAATAAAATAAAATAAAATAAAAATAAAAAAGAGAGAGAGGGAAGAATGCAGGATAAAGTAAGAAAGTGGTAGTGTATAGTATTAGATTTATATAGTAGTTGTATGCTAAATATTGAATGTGAAAGGAAGGCTAAACAAAACTAACAAACAAACAACAATTAAAGATGAAGGATGGGAGGGAGAGATGGTATGAAACAGATAGTTTAAAGAGAGAAAAAAATTTTTCTTTTTCTTTTTTCCCCCTTCCCCTCCTTTCATTATTCTCCTTAAAAAAATATTTTTCCTTCCTTCAATTAAATTTAAAATTAAAAAGAATGTTTTTACTCAGTTCAGCCTTTGTGTGCAGTCTTCTTTTTCTGGATCCACACCTGGCCAAAATTCCATGAGTTTCAAATTTTTTCCTGGTTGGTTGCCTGGCTTTGAGGCGCTCTGGCTGGTTTCTGTGGCTGTTTTTCTCTCATTCAGGGGCCTGCTGTAACTACCTGCTGTGAGCTGCAGCATTGGGTCTCTCCCCACTTGTCCTGTGGCACCCTCCAGCAGTCCTCAAGCTTCTCTAGTAACGCCGTTCTGTTGGCGTGCCAGTGCGCATGTTCCTAGTCCCCGCCCTGCCTTGGATCCTGCCTTCGCCCCTCTTCCCAAGAAGTCTGTGTGTTTCAAGCCACAACACTGAGCTGTGTCCGTCCCTGGCCAGTGGCACCTCTCCGTTCGCTTGCTTGCTCTGCCCAACCGCGTTGGGCCCTGACTGAGACTGTGTTTCTGAGACAGCTTTCCCGGCCCAATTCCACTTTTTTTTGATCAGTGGCGCAGCGATGGATGCACGCGCCCAGTATGTGGTGCCACCAACACCAGTCTCAGTTTACACAGCTTCCCAAAGTCTGGGTCTCTCACCATCTCCCCCTTCGCCAGCGCGCCCTGCTGGCTGGTCTGGAGTTCTGTCCAAGTCCATGTTTCTAATGCAGCTCTCCCAGCCCAGTTCTGCTTCTCTTTTAAGTGGTGCTACGATGTGCGCACCCAGGGCATGGGGTCGCTGGCCCAGACCTGCCTGTTTGGGGGATCTTCACCCAGATTCAGATCATACAGTTTCCCACAGTCTGGCCTACTTGCTGTCCTCCCGCACTCCGGCCGCTTCACAGAACTCTTTCTATCGTTTCCCTATGGGACTCTGCTGTTCGCCGCACCCACAGTAGGCAGCAGTCTCCAAGCAGATTCCGGGCGGTGAGCCAGTCTGCAGCTGTCCCTATGGGGTGCGGTCCGGTAGGAGCGTGGGGCCTGATGGGTCCTGCAATTCCTCCCGAGAGTGCTGGTGAGCCTTCTGCCCGTTTCCCATCTGCTCTCGCTCTCCCTTCCCCACCTGAGCTGTCTGAAGTTTGTACTCACTCACTCGTCTCCCTGTCTGTCTCCCAAGCTTTCCAGGATAGGAGCAAGCAGACAACACTGCTACTTACTCCGCCGCCATCTTTCCTCTCGGGTGGGCGCACAAAGTGCTTTTTGCAGGTGCCCCCACAGGGCTCCGCACAGAGCTGGATATCTTTTTTTACAACATTTAATTTACAAAAATGGTATCACAATTATACTAATTCTTGAACCTATTTGCTATATATATGTTTATATATATTTACCTAGAAAATTATTTACTCCATATCATTGGTTTCTACATTTTTATATGTATTTTGACTGTATACACATCTTCTAGCAAGTGCTTATGATGCAACTCATTATTAGCAACACCAGACTTCTTCAATAATCACATATGGTTTTATTTGTGATCTTTATTTTTTTTCTGGTGAAGTATACAAGGTAAGAAGGTGAAGTCATAAGACTTTTAAAAGTGAAATAACATGGCTACAGTAGGTGAATTTTCTCTTAAAAATAATCACCATTGGTGACTGTGTATTTATGAGATATTTTAAATATTTTAGAGCACGGTTTTGGTATTGTTTTTGAGTCAAACTTATGAGTGGTAAAATAATTATTGTTAGACTTCATATATAATTGAAATGGATTCATAATCATACCCATAGTTTTAGAGTCCACACAGCACTATGAAATATTAGTGTGTCCTTCAACTCATATCAGTTTAAGTGAAGAAAACTTTAAACACACACAAAAATGTTTCATTTTATATATTAAATTAAAGTTGCCATCAGATTCTACTAATCTATCTTATACATTGCTTTAGGGGAATAACAGGGAAAGTTACTAAGGGACAGTGTCACACAAGTAAAAATTTCCTGACATGTAATATAAATATAGCTCAGATCATAATCCACTCATCAATTATACCATTTTCATGATTTTTCTCAACCTACCATTGGTCTACAAGACATGAATTAGCTACAGGCATTATCTATTGATTTTCATTGTCTAGGAAACCAGTGCATCAGCAAGGATATTTTTCTGAAAACTGGACAATATTCATCCTGGTTTGTTTAGAAAACCAATCAAAGTAAGATATCAAATAAATTGCTGAGCTCTTTCTTTATAGTAAAGTTAATACCATGACATCCCCCCTTTTATTTTTTCTTATATTTTTATTGTCTCCAGGAAAGTAGTCCAGTAGAGTGTGCTGACTTTTCTCATTTTCCCTTCCCCCATAGATTTACTGGATTTGTATGCAGAATGCAGGGAGTATCCAAATGATTATTAAAACATGAATGCCAGAGAATGAGAGATAAACATCATTCAACTTAGAAGCCTGCCATATCTGTGTTATTTATTCTAGTGGCCCAGAAGTCAACAGCATGACAGCACACTTTCTTTAAAGAAAAAGACAATGTCTAACCTTACACAACTCACTCTTGAACAAAGAGGCACGACATCTACAGCATCTGTCTGGGTTTTGGTGAAAATAAAAGCTACATTTCAGTGTGCTTCTTCTCTTCTCGCTGAGTAACCCCACGAGCTTTGAGTGGGACCCAGCAGGTGAGCACTCTGCAGAACGTGTACACTGCGCCCACTAAGCTGCCCCTTGGGACTTATGACTCAGAAAATCCAATAATAATTGAATGTCTGTGGGAAACATTGCCTCATTTAGAAAATTTTTATATCTCACATTTGGGTAACTATGTAAGTTAGCTTAAAAAAAAAAAAGCAAAAGCAAAAGGGAATAAACAACTCTGGTCGGTATGGCTCAGTTGGTTGGAGAATTGTCCCATATACTGAGGGGTTGTGGGTCTGGTTCCTGGTCAAGTCACAGGCCTGGGTTACAGGTTCAGTCCCCTGTCAGGGTGCATACATGTGGCAACAAATTGATGTTTCTCTCTCTCTCTCTCTCTCTCCCCCATCTCTCTCTTCACCTCTCTCTATAATCAATGAACATAATACAAATAAATACATAGAAATAAAAAGGCATAAACAACAAAGATGTTGGCAAGTGTAGAATAGAAAGAATAAAACTAGAAATGGACTTGCTTTGCTTTTTATAAAACGAGCTTGTCATGAAGGGTAAGAGAAAGTAAAATTGATTACTTCCAATGAGTTAATTAGCCCATAAGGTCACTATACAAATGGTTAAATAGTAATCGATTTTAATTAAAAACTTAGTCACAAGTGTTTTCAGTAGTACATGTTGATAAAGAGTTGAAAAATCTTTGAGACAGAAATTTCAAAATATTAACAACTTGCTTTGTACTTTTATCTTGCTACTGAATTCCTTTTTTGTTGTAATTTGTGTTGTGAGCTGGGATGTAGTATAATATAATAATTAAGAATGTAAGCTTTTTAGTTAAACTATATCTATTCAACTGTTAAGTGTACCACTTCTAAGTTTTATGACTGTTAATAGGTTAAGTTCTCTGAACCTCAATTTTACCCCATATAAATTGGGCACAATAATCCTACTGGATCAGAGTTGATGTGAGGCTTAAATGAGATAGAACATGTAAAGTATTGGTCACAGAGAAAACCTTCAATAAATATTGTGTTAATATTCAGGAGACTGCATTTCAGCTTCTTCAATGTAAAATAATAGGTTCTTTATAGTCTTAAATGGTAGATTTCTGTTATTTTAGGTCATGTTTATGGAAATTGAATGGTGATTTAATCTGCTATTCAGTAAACAGAGAAAAGAACCACTGGATAACAGCTGGGGTGGAGAGAGGTTAAGGGGTGGAAGGATTGAGCAAAAAAGAAGAAGGGACTCATGGACATGGACAACAGTGTGGTGACTGCTTGGGGGAGGGGGTTTAAGGGGGCTAAATGGTAATGAAAAAATACAATAAAGATTTAATTTTTAAAAAAGAGCAAATTGTAAGGACCAGTTGTATTGCATATTAATAATTCACTGAATAATTACTCTTGTTAACTTCTTTAATAAGTCAGTCTCATTTACCTCCTTTTTTTAAAAAAAATAATTTATTTGTTTGTTTATTTATTTATTTATTTTTAGAGAGAGGAGAAAGGAGAAAAAGGGGGAGAGAAACATCACTGTGTGGTTGCCTCTCACTAGCGCCCCCAACTGGGGACCTGACATGCAACCTAGTCATGTGCCCTGACTGGGAATCATACCAGCGACACTTGGCTCCCCGGCCGATGCTCAATCCACTGAGCCACAGCAGCCAGGGTTACCTCCTTTTAATATCATTTACTTAGGCCCCAGATATAGTTATATTGTGTGCTAAATTGTCTTAGTTCCCAGCTACCTTATCCTTTTCTTTAAAATTACATTTATCATATCTTCTCCATATTAAGGACTTTGCAATTAGAACAGATAATGTATATAATTAACAACTTAATTTAGGTCAAAATAATGCTTTCATCTTATGTTTGGTGAAAATACACAACTTTTTATAAAATCTTAAATTTTCTTCTTACCAATACTGTCAAATATTTCTTAAAGATAGGAATATTAATGGAAATATGACTTTATTTTCTCATCCAATACAAGAACAGAAAAGACCAAAGAACAACAAAAAATAAACTTTTTTTTGGCATTTTCAATTACAGAGGATATCACAGCAGAAAATAACTGGGTAATTTTTTTGTCAGTTTAGAGATCACAAACAGAATTGTATTTGCTTCATTTCACTCCATGTCTTGAATTGCGAGGATAAACTATTTGGGAAAGCTTTTGGTTTCAAAATACTCTATGGAATTTTTCCATTAAAATCAATATCTCTAAAAATGTGTTCATGATGAATGAAATTTTGTGGCTTTAATGATGACCTCCACTGTTCCCAACTATCTCTCATGTAAAGTATAAAGTTGTTATCATAAAATGAACTTGCATTTGGGTTTCCATTGTTTTCTTCAAATGGTGAACTAATTTCTCATATTTGGATTTCACTGCCTGACCTGAAATTGGCTCATTGATTGTGTCACATCTCTCAGTAACTTTTTTCTTCAGAGAATGTGACTTACACATTAAATGCTAAATAGTTTGTGTAGGAACAGGAGACATCAATAATGAATGTAAGAATAAAATGTATGGTCTATCATGAAACGTTGATAATCTTCAAGACATATAACACTATGAACTAGCGATTTCCGTTGAAACTCTTATAATTGAAAATGTCCTAATAGTCATGTACAGTCATACTTCTAACATTGCTCAAAAATTGTTATCCAAATTATGAAAAACAGTAACATGTTTATTGTAATGAAAAAGAGCATCACAAATATGTTGTTGAAAAATCAGCTTTATCTGACACAGCAAAGTACATACTTTTGGCACCTTCTCTCCAATGCTTCTGCTACTCCTAAATGTATACTACGACTCTCAAACTTAAATGCCTGAGGAAATTGTGCTGTGAACATTTCTTTTATAAGGGTAAATAAAAAAGGGTATCAGACAATAAATCTGTTTATGAATCCCAGGCATAGCATCTGCTTAATTTCACTGCTGCTTATAACTAACAGCCTACACAGGTCACACCTTGGTTTAGACTAATTCTTGCAACTTGGTTTAGACCACATCTTCATTTTGTTTAACATGTAGTATGCACTGTCTCTGCTTTCTATCTCCAATGACTCAAGTACATCTTGTACACCCTATTGTGGTCTCCTAGCTATACAAACCAATTATATCATTTTCCTACTTCAAATGTCCTTCACCTTCCCTTTGTTACTGATGCAAATGCTTCATTTTCCAATACCATCTTCCACCTCTGGCCTCACAGCAGCAGCCCCTGCTCAGTGCACCCTGATCATCTCACTGAGCCCTTTTGGTCTCTCAAGATTTTTTATGACCAACACCTATTCTTTAAGTTCCCTCATTCCCCCAAAATTTACATTGTCTACAAATATTTCCTTTAAAATTAGCTGTTTTTCCTCAGGACCCTGGTTCTACTTATATTTATACCATTTCTCACATTGTATTATAATTTTCAGTGTATGTGTATATTTCCGGTACTTGATTTTAAGAGCATGGAAAAATTTTTGTTTATGTTTGCCACAGATCCTAACAATATGCAGTAGTCAAGAGGTTTTCAGTGAGTGTGTGTGTGTGTGTGTGTGTGTGAATAAATGAATGAGTAGCTAGCAGGGTGGTAAAATCTAAGGTTTATGTATCAATGCATGGTAAATGTTTCCTATAACTTTTCATGGAGTGAAAATTGGTTTAAGCAAATGCAAAAATGTAAATAAAAACAACAAATGCTGTGTGAGGAAAAGTGTCCTCTATTTTCATATTAACAGAAATTATTCTCATATATTGACCATTGTTTCTTAACTTTGACTTAAATGCCTTCCGGATCTGATTCTTTTATGATTTTCTATTTTTCTGTAGAGTTTCCACTTGCTTTTCATTCAAACAACCGCATTGTCCTTGATATTTGAAAGTTTTTAAAGTAATGAGACTGTTTAGCTGTCTGCTGCTGAGATAACAGACTTCTCTATGATATCCTGCACCTGGGTCTCAATTATGCCTCAAAAGACAAAATTAAAAGGCACAATAAATTTGCATTTGGTGCATGAGTGTGTGTGTGTGTGTGTGTGTTTGTTTAAATAGTATGAGCTAAAGCTAGTGGTTTGAAAATTCAGTGTGGCGTTATAGAACATATATTATTATTTGTATGTCTGTAAAATCTATATTTTTCTTTACTTGAATTAAAATATTGATATTGCTTATTTTTGTGGTGATTCTGCTCTATTATTATAATATTTTTTAATTAAGTTTTCATTAGCATTTATTTTAGAGACTGATGACAATAGTAATTGTCTACTTCCCATAAATAAAGGCAATGATGTAAATATAAGGTATAGCATAAAGCTTTCTATCTTTCTTTTTTTTTAAATTTTTTATTTTTTTAGATTTTGGTATTTTTCTGATGTCTTTCAAAACTTTCACATTTTTATTGAAGTACACTTTTCACATAAAATGTTTGCATTTCTTATTACTGAATTACTTTAATGTTTCTTTGTGCTTTCTTATTTCTTTGGTATACTAAAAAGTTCTAGAGCTGTTCTCTGTGATTTGTGTGTTCACCAGAGTTCAAGAATTGAAGCTTTAGTGTCAGATCCAGTTTGAAATAACAGTTCCGCCAACTATCTCTATCTTAATTAAGATACTTAGTCCTTTTAAGCTGTAGGAAAAATGGAAATAATGCTAGAACCTATGTCATGGAGTTGGGAGATTAAAAAAGATAATGCATGCAAAAAAGATTGTAAAGTACCTAGCACATAATAAGCATTCAATAAATATCAATTGTTGGGATAATGATGATGATGTGGAGGCTGAAAAAAATTTTTTTCCTTCCACCTTCTAAATTCTTCTAGCTAGGCTAATCAAATTAATAGAAACCGATTAATGGGAAAAAAATCAACTTTTAAAACATTGTTGACTTAGCAATTTTTTACAAAAACTATCCCATATCACCAGTTATTTTTTCTAATTGAATATGAAAATGAAACAACCTAAATAAACTTCAGTATACTTCATTTATACATAATGTATTGAAATGAAACTTTGTACATATACTCTATATAACTTTTAATAACTGTTTTTGTATGATAAACTCTATAGCAATTTATTGTACTTGAAAACATGAGTTTATTTGCAGGGGGAATTCACATAAGAATAAAAACTCCAAAGACAGTGAGGAAACATCAGGTATATATGACATTATTGGACAAAAGAGAAAGCGAAAGGACAGGGTATTAGATTTCAGGTGTGAGAATCGGTGACCTACGGGTTGTTGAGGAAGAGAGACATGCGTGACGGAAATTTTTGTTAGGCAGCTCAGAAATAATGGGACATTGGGTAAATAGCTAACAGGCTTGGAGTCTTACTGACTAATGTTAGGGTGAAGATTCTTAAGGGGATTAAGCCAAGACTCCTTTCCTGTAGTAGGTTTTGCTGTCTGAATCTTTTCAATATTAGAAATGTCCAAAACTAATAATTTTTATGAGTTTATTTGAACCAAATTGACCATTACCAGGGAGAAAACCTCAATGGATTGAGAAAATGCTCCCTAAAATGGCAGTTTTGCACCTTATTTTATGCATTAAAATAGAATGAGAATGCATAAGGGGGTTACATGAAATCCATTGGTGATAGACTAGGAAGGCAGAAGAGAGCAAAGTGGGGAGACCTCTGGGACTGGATAAAAAGACAAAATGATAGCCATACTTCTTTTTTACAGGATAGTCAACAGTCAACAATTGACATGATAAAAATAACAATGAGGGGATTTGTGGTCTCTACTATGGGGTGGTGGTTGTACCCCAGTGGTTTGGAAAAAGGCAGGTTATCATAGATGTAAAGAGACAAGAGACAGGCTCAGTTAAAGTGAAGATCGACTTTTGTCTCAGAATTAGACTAGGACAATGACTTCCCTCTATGAGCTGCTTTTAGTTAGTTTTTAATTTCAGACCACCCTATGCTGTTACTTTAGGTCTCTTGAGTTTGTAAAGTCATCATACAGACCTCCCCTAGGCCTGTCAGTTTTGGTATGTGGCCCTTTTTGTCCACAATCTCTTGGGCAGGAATGGAGAAAATGTCAAAAGTTTTTTTGTTTTTGTTTTTCCCTGAGTTTTGTTACTTAATAAACGGCTTAAAATCAATATCCCCCAAAAAGCAGCTTCAGGGAAGCAAAATTTTGGTTTCTTTCAATGATGATGCAATTTTTCTCAGTGTCCATTTACACTGTAACACCTGGGTAATCCTACTTCTACCTGTCACTTCACGCTCTAACAATTGTTGCTGTTAAAGAACAGAAATTCAGTTGTGCAAATTTGAAAATGTAATTGGCTTTTTTGAATGATTCATGAATCAAGCAACATATCTTCCAGTAGAGAGGAGGTCTGAGAAGCTGTACAATTTGGAAGGCTTTTATAAGCAGAAACTAGGTGGGACAAGATAGTTATTAGCAAAATAAAAGTAATGATTGTTTCAGGCAAGGTTACGTTCCCTTAGGGGAAGGCAGGGGTCTTCCCAGCATCTTCACCTCAGCTTCCTTTGTGGGAGGCGTGGAGGCAGATGTCAATTGACAGATTACCTCATTGGGGCTAACCAGAAAATTCCAGACTGACTGATCAAGATTACAGTGCCGAAAAATGTTGGAACTGCAGTTAGATCAAGTATTAAGTTTAGGTTTGGCATCATGGGCTTTAGCACAAGTAACACAAGTTTGGGCCTGTGGTTTTCTCTTTAACTTCCTATCTCATACCATAGAAGACAAACAAACCACAAAATATACTTGTTAAAGTTACAGTCAAATCCATAATTTTTTTCCCACTCTCTATTTCTCCACACAAGCAATTTTCCACAGAAACTACAAACATATATAAGCTCAACCTCTAGGGACAGTTGGGGTGTCTCCTCCTTTTCTTCTCTATTACTCTGCCTGTGGAGTGGCTTTTCTTGTTTGTCCTCTGTGCTCCATAAATGTTGCCTTTCCATTTTACTCCAAGACACCCTCTTGAATTCTTTCTTGTTTAAAGCCAAACACTGAGCTCCAGTCCCCACTAGGGAATCACCCCTCTGGCATCATTACCGTACTTTGCTTTTTCTTTACGTCAGTGAAGGTTTTGAGCTCTTGATGATCATACCCTTTTCAGTTTTAAATTGCTGGCTGTATGTGTCTGATCTCAGTAACATTGGAACCAGGGAGCAGTAGAAGGCACCCCAGTGGGTCACTGGATTTTCATACAGATTCTTTCCTGTCCTCATTGTGTAAAAGCAGATCTCTGACTGATCAGAGTCAGTACTCAGGGAAGTTGGTGAACTCCTTGCCAGCTGGTCCCTTGACACAAGAAGTCTAAAGCTCGAACAGAATCTTGAATTTATAATTCAGTAGGTCCCTTGGGGTGTCTTCTGACAAAAATGTGCCTCCTTTTGGTACTGAGACCTCCAGCACTGACAAGCCCACAGTGATGGAGCCAGGAAGTACAAAGTTCTCCAGTGTATGATTGGAAAAGATGATAAGTAGGACAATTCCTGTTTCCCAAAAGGATCCTTATATCTTTCCTGTTGAGGATACAGAAGTATAATGTGGTCTTTGGATAATGAATACACTATGTCCTGAACAATAATGCATTGTTTTTTAAGAATTCTTCCTTTTGTTACATCTTTAGAAGACTGTAGAGGCATTGTTTGAAACTAGCTGTTCCTGGATGGTGTGGTCTAAGATGTGACCCATGGATCTATGGCCATGGGGCCACTCTCACACCTCCTTTACTCTGAAGTGTGTGTCCTGGCCAGATGCTGTGCCATGTGGGATTCCATGCCTATGAATGTGACGTTCCATAAGACCTTGATAGTAGTGGTTTTGTAGAAAAGAATCATAAACCAAAACTACAGTAAGTGTCCCCGGCAAGGACAAACCACTACCCCTTTTAGGATGGAAAAGGACTGATGTAGCCAATTTGCCACCAACTGGCTGAACTTCCAAGGAAATAATGCCTTATTGGAAGCTCAGTGTTGGTTTCTTTTTTGACAAGTTAGATAATCACAGGTATTAATTAGTTGGTAGGTTTGCCTTGGGAAGTAGAGTCCATAATTTTGGTGTCTGTATGTACTTTTCATGTCTGCCACACTGGCCACTCTAGCTCAGGTTAAGCTTGATCCCAGATGTGTTATTTCTATCTTATTTAACTTTATTACTTGGCAGGTCTGAGAGAAGCCAACTCATAATAAGTAGTTCTGGACACATACACACTGGGAGTCCTTTTGGGTCAACTATTTCCTTTCTCTCAGGTCCCAATGGCATGCCAAGACTTACTTCTCAAAAGGCATAAGAGCTTGCATGTTTTCCCATCACTGACACTTCTAAAACCATAAGGTCTTCCAGATCACATGAAGCAAGATGCAGACCTTACTGCACCAAGGCCTGGACCTGTTACAGCATTCTCTTGTGCTTTAGGCCCTACTCTGTGCAGGTAGCCTGTTTCACACAGTACCTGGACTGCAGCAAAATTCCTAGCTGCGGAATATGATAGCTCCAGATCCTAAAGAGGCCTGTAAGCATTATGCTTCATTCATTCTACAGCGAATTCAAAATGCAGCAATTTGTATTTTAATTTGTGGGGAAGCATAGCACATCTTTGACTAATGGACCCCTGAAAATTTTACTTCTGTGTATGTATGGTCTCTGCAACTTCCCAGGGCTTATTTCTTATACTATGGGACACATGTGTCTTACCATAGTCTCTGAATACTGTCTTTTGTTCATCCTGTCCAATCAACATGATGTTCATCAATGTGATGGAAGAGTGAGTTGTGTTATGGGATGTCTAGGTGATACGGTTAGTTCTCTTCTATATTATGACTATATCATGACAGAGGATAGGAGTGTTAAAAAATCTAAGGCAAATATGCAAATGAAAATCGTCATCTATTGTGTAAGAACAGCAGTGATTCTTATTTCTTTTCTAATTGGAATGGTAAATACACCTTCACTGAATTAACAACCACCAGTCACATATTTGTGGCTTTAATAATCAGCTCTAGCTATGAGACCATGACTAAAACAGCTGCTGCTCTCAGTGATAACGCTTTATTAAATCTGAGATAGCCTATAGCCATTGTCATTATCTATCCCAGTTTTTCAGGGGCTAGACTGTGAATTAAAGGAAGATATAATATGGAGCGCCAACCTTGCATCTGTAGTCTTTAATAATAGTACTAATCTCTTCTGTAACCCCTGGAATATGATGTTTGTTTAAATTTACCATCTTGGCAGGGAGTTGATGATTGGAGGGTAAATGGTGTAAGAGGTTTTCATTTGGCCTTTCCTGTTACGATAGCTCTTATTCTACAGGTTAGGGACTTCTATCAACAAGTACACTAATTTTAAATATTCCTTCAAGGACTGGGAAAACTGAGCTGGTTTTCTTTTCCCAAAGGGCACACTCTGTGTTGGAATTTAGCCAGGACACCATTCATTACCTGTTTCCCATAGACTCCCATTTTAACAAAAGAACCAGGGTAAAATCATGGCTCTTAAAATAATAATAATAATAATAATAATAATAATAATAATAATAATGTAAGTAAATAAATCAATAAAGTTTGTTTTTTCTCCTTTAACTAGGCTACAGTTAGCTGAGTAAATGATCATATGCAGGTCCCATTTGGAGAGTTATGATGTTATATACTTGCCATGGTGTTGCCAGGGCACTCTTCCTAGAGATTCAAACACCTCTTCAATTACTAGTCTCCAGATCTGAATATGAGAACTGAGCAAAGGATTATAATTTTTATTGTGACTTGGCCTTCTGTTTTTCTATTTTTTTTTTTCACTTTTGTTATCTTCTCAAGTTCCTTTGTCTGTTCCCTGACCTTAGCAGTAGTTATAGTAGCTGCTACCTCTTAGCTTCTGGCAATTAAATACTACCCCTAGGATCTATTTATTTGAGGTCCCCATCATCCCATGAATGTTAATGACAGTATCTCACTGATCTCCCTTCTACCATCTTTCCTAAACTATTGAGAAGATTCACCAAAGAACTTCTTAATGATGGTACTCCTCTCTCCACACAGTCCTGAAGGACTTGGTGAATGGTGTGTTCTCTGAACTTCCTCATGAATCATACAATAGTCCCTCTCTATATCGTGGTTCACTTATCATGGCCTCACTGTATCGTGTGATTTTTAAAAATATTAATTTAATTATCGCATATTTTTGCTATAAGGTTAATAAGGGACTGGGAATGGTTTATAAGTGTGTGGAAAGGGTTTATAAAGCCTTAATATGTATATGAATACTAAAATAAATGTAAGGTTCCTACTTTGCGAATTTTCACCTATCGCCAGGGGGTCTAGAACGTAATACTCACGATAAGTGAGAAAATACTGTACTTCTCTCCTGGGCCTTTTGCCCTTTCATTATATAGCTATTCCAGCATACCCACTGCTCTTAGACTCTTAATTCCTTTCTCAATCATCTGCCAAGGTAACTCGGGCATTTCTACTTCACTTAGAGTTGGCTATCACTTTTTTTCCAGGCTTATAACAACCACTCCAGCAACAACTTTGCTCTATCTGATGGTGTTGTGGGTAGCAGTATTAAATCCCATGTCCCAATAAAATTCTCTTCCTCTTCAGGTAGATGAGTTCTTGCTTATTCAATCTTACATTCTGGTACTCTTGATAAAGCATACTTAAAATCCCATCCCAGGTGGACTCTCCTGGCCCCTGCTGGTAAATGCCATCTAATTCCTGCAATTCCTTATTATACAAATCTTTATCTTCCCTCACCATACTCAGCACATCTCCACCTGAGTTATGTTGGAATTTTACATGTTATCAGCTGGGTAGCTAGGAAAGAGCTGGAAAGATGCTTCATGACAGAGGCTTCTGCAACATATTCCTGCGAAGTGAAGTGCTAGCTCATATCAAGGAAATGTAACCTGCCTCTCTGCTAGCTCAGAGAGTCTGACCAGCTCAGAAGTCTCCATCCAGTTGTCCCTCAATCATATTTTAACATCTCATATTTCCTCTTCCTAGTTCTGAACTTTGTATAACAAACTTGCCTTAATTGAGCATTCAGATCTCCCTGGAGCTATGTGACTAAAGTAATCTTTAAACTTCTGCTTGACTTTGTTCCCTTCTGCTGTAAGCAGTAAGGACCACTATTTCAGAGGCTCTCTGACTCTAATACATAGCCATTAATTGTTTGTTAATAGCCCTCAATTTTTAAATATTTTTCTCTAGGACATCAATAAAATATAACATAACTCAGCTAGCACCCCCACCCCTGCCAAAATTTCAAATTCTCACATCATTTCGCCTGCCAAGTCACTCCCCTCCATTGGGGCTGATTTGTAAAATATCAATTTTTTTTCAAGTAACTACAGGTAATATTGTTAGTAATTACATTGTCACTTTGTGCCAGGGAATATCCATGTCTCATTTCTCAACCAGAATGACATTCTCTTCACCTTTGGAATGGTGGTGGGCCAGTCCCAAATCCACATCCCATTGCTTGCTTTTCAGATCTTCCTACTTCCAATATCAGTTCTATTCATCTGGGTATAGCAAAAAGTAGACATGAAGATGGCCTTAATTAGGTTATCATTTTATTAGAGGAAATGCATCTGTGAGAGAAAATGGGAGGCAGCTGACGAAACCTGTGGGAGGCGGGTCTGACCCCTAGTAAAGAAAGGTCAGATGGAAGCATCCTATTGTGTTCTACAATCTTAGAGGATTCAGCAGAATCATCAGGGAGTTCGCTGTGTATTTTAGAATTCCTACATGCTCAGTCATCAGCTGGGAACAGCCAATAGGAAGCATGGCCTTGGTGAAAATGTGGTGTGGGTTCAGAGTACAGCATGATGTACTCTGGCCAATTAAATTCCCTAGAGTTGGTGCCTGCAAGGTGCATCCTCATGGCTGCCACATTAAGTGAATAAAATATAACATTATTTCAGGGGATAGAAAGGAAAGGTTACAAACTCAAATAACTATAGGGATGAGGAAGATAATGTGAATGAACAAAGTAGGCAGCCTGGCTATTGGAATGAAAGACTGCTCCAACTTGAAGATAGCTTGGCCTCAAATGTTAAAAAAAAAATAAAAGTAGGGTTTGGTGCTAGCTGTGAAGGAATGATTGTGGTCATTGTGTAGAAAAATTGGAGTTTAACATTGCCAGATCTTCTGATTCTTTCTGAGAAGTCAAAATATTTGTATGATTTATGTGACATGAGTTTTAGATACTGATAAGTAATTTTTAAAATCCTATTGTGCAAGCATAATAGAAGGCAATGATGTTGACTTAAAGACTATAAATGTGTGCGCCTCCATTTAACTGTCTTAAGAGAGGATCCATTCTTGTCACCATCCTTTTCATTTACATACCACAGGGAGAAGGGTATTGTTCAGATACCTCATTCTGCACTCTCAATTGTAAGATGAGATAACTCCATTGCCCACCCTTATTTTCTTGCACCTCTGGTAATTGAAATTTTGGCATTACTGCACAAAGGCAGAGGCTTAAGATAGTTCATCAAGGCAAATTATGCCCCCCTGTACTATGTGAATATCATAATCACTGCCAAGGATGCCTCCGACCCTTTCCACTGGTTGTCATTGATACACTTTTTGGAGTTTTCACTATCCCTTGCCAATATCCTTCCCAGATGTATTGTTGTCACTGTGTATCTGTCACCATTTCAACTCAAACTGTTAGTAATTTTTACACCGTTACACTCTTTTCTTCAGACAAAATACTTTCCCTGTGTATGTACCTGTAACGTGCCAGCTCTCTTCTTGTTTTGCAGTTTGGCAAACCAAGAAAATAAAAATTCCTGGAAATATTTCCCATTGTGATAGATCCACAGTGTCAAACTTTTTCTAAAACTAAAAACTGAGAACTGAAGTTTGCTATATTAGAATGTGAGTGTTTTTCTTCCAGTGAGAAGGCACATAATTTTCATATGAATCTTTAAGGAGTCTTTGACACAAAAAATATATATAAACATATGTGTCCTTTGCTGTTGGTGTTAGTGAAATGTAGTTGGCCCAGCATCATTAGGCTGTCTTTCTGTTCTCTCTGCCCAGAGCCATGACTCTGTCAGCCACCAATAGGAATTTATTTTCTCCTGTAACACCCCTCTACACCTGTACCATCCACCACTTCTCCCTTAGAATTAGCCCTATTTAATATATATGTATATATATATATATATGTGTGTGTATATATATATATAATTGCATTGTTCTACTTTTCTTTAAGTGTCCATTCAAGTAAAGAGCATTTAGAGAGAATATTAAACTCTTAACCCTCATTGTGGCTATAAAACTTTTAAGGAGGTAAGTTAAGATTAGATGAGGTAATAATGGCAGGGTACTAATTCAGTAGGATCAGTGTCTTTATAAGCAATGGAAGCAACACTAGATCTTTCTTTCTCCGCATGTGCAGAGAAAAAGGCAATGTGAGGACACAAATACAAGGTGACATCTCCAAGCGCAGGAGAGAGTGGCTGCACCTGAAACCAACCCTAACATGCACCTTGAACTTGGACTTCCAGCTTCAGAATTGTAGAAAAATAAGTTTAAGCCATCAAGATGTAGGTTTGTGTTTTGGTGCCCTGAGCAGGCTAATAGGGTTGCTGGCAGAAAAGAAATACAGAGATGGAGCATCTGGATGCATGAGTCCATTATACTCTTCACAGAAGATTTCAGATAGTGGAAGATTTTCAAGGCTTCCACACTGTATTATCTTATTATTTATTAGACAGGCAACTCTGGGAAAATTGGAATTAAGTGAGTTAACTATAAAATTATAATAAAAAGCATTCTCCACTCAATTCTTATTAAGCACCTGAATATTTAACAGCACTAATAAGGAGATGATTAATACAATATCGCAGCCACTGGAGCTTCTAGTAAGCTGTGGAAAACTTAATTGCTAGGATATTTCTGCAAGAGGGTATCTTTTACCTTCAGTTCCAAAAGTTATTTTGCTGAGCTTGCCAAAGCTAGAAAGTAGAATTGTCTTGAATATCTTTTTATGCCTCATTTATTAGACATTTAGTATGAATAAATGTGAATCTGATGGAGTTTTTTTTTTTTTTTTTTAATCTTAAGATAAATACACAAGAAAACAATTTTCTACTTCTTTGGAGTTGACCTCTCTGTACCAGTAGATACATTTCTAAATAATTCTGCAAATTTTATTTTGTACCTACTATGTATTTACTCTAGGAGGTGGTGAGGATAAAAGGAAGATAGGTACTAGTTCTACTTTTAAAGAGATTATAGATTAGTGCCTTCATTGTCAAAGTTTCACTTAAGGTGTCAAAATAAAATATTTGTTACATCTTTTGAGGCAGCTTTTGAGGCCTGTGTATCTACTTTAACTCCATTATCATTTGCACAATCAAGAAGAATAACATAATGAGAGGAACCACTGTCCAGTGTATCTGTCATTTTATTCAATTGATACACATAGAGAAGATAAATCTTACAAATAGATTAAGCAAGAATGGGCATTGTCATAATGTGTATAGCTAGCTGGAAATACAAACATTAAAGCAAAGAAGGGAAATCCAGTTCATGCAATGAATCCAGTTCAAACTGAATTCATGGCCTACAGAAATAGGACATGGATAATTTTTCTAATTGTTATTCTCTTAAGCTATAAGTTATAGACCATTTTCTGTAATGTGTTTTAGTATGGGAAGATATTTATAAAATAATAATTCCCAGTGATTAAATTTTTGTTCATCACTTATTAAAGATACTTTAATCTTTTAAGTTATCACTATTAGTTTTGCATTTACTAAAATCCTTTTGCTGAAAGACAGTGGTGCAATGTGTATGCACACATTGTAGAATATAATCCTCATACTTTTCCCTATATTATTTGGTTCCTTGTTTTACATTATGCATTTTCTAGGGTTTCTACTAAACTATTGTTCTGTATTAAATTGTTAATCCTCATGAGGAAGTGTCTTTTCTTTCCCAAAATAGATTTAATATAGTGATACAAAGGTTTATTCCCAGACCTTTAGCAATATCCAATAAATATGTTCAAGTAAGAACATGCATTTTTTTTCATGTCATAAAACTCAAGGACGATATCACTGGGGCAACTTCACAGTGCTCTATAAGATTAATGCATATAACACTTTTGTAGCAGTTACCTAAGAACACATTGTATTTTAAAATGTTTCCAAGAGTCACAGTAAATTTGTAGATGTTGTATTAAGCCAAGTAGAAAATTTTGCATTATGAATACAGTTTACATTAAACTACTTTTAAAAAGCATACCCTGAGATGTATATTTGCTTCTGGGTTAAAAATGAAAAGTCTACCTCATAATTAGTCATATTATCTAAAATACTAAAAATTGCCATATCTTTTCTCACATGATTTGGTTGCTAGACTACACAGTTAATGATGTGTAATCTGTGAGGGAGTGAGTACTCCCTGAGTACTCTGACAAGACTTTTCAGTTAATTATTTCTCCTTAGAATTTATCTTCAATTTTGAATGTGCTTTCAGTGGCAAAGGTTTATGAATAAAAAAATAATATTTGCTATATCATTTTGTTTTCTGTGTGAGGAAATATTTGGGTCTAATAAGAGTAAAGGCAAAGGGATATGCCATGTTAGGTTTTGTGCTGGTTTTGTCTTTTATAATAATATGAAAAATGTCATATTCTTCCTTACTAATTGATTTTTTGTCATGGTTATAATCATATTATTTTATTATTAGTCCCTAAACACTACTTCAATTGACTTATATTTTGTATAAAGTACCCCCTATTAACTAGTATAAAGATTGCTGGTGTAAAAAGCAATCTGTATGTGACCTTAACATAATTAGAGAATTATTTTATTGTGCAATTAGAGTTGGATTTAATTAGAGAATTACTTAATTATGTAATCAGAGCTCTGGTTGGTTTTATTTCATTTAGTCAGGCACTCATTCACATCTCAAAGATGCAGGAAGTGTAATACATTTTTATGCCAAACATAACACTGCCTGAATTTTACATTTAAGATGATATGTGACAAGTTTTATTTGCTCTACATAATTTTTTTAAATGGCAGTTCAACAGACTCAACAGATGAAATAAACTCCAAACACCAAACTCATTTGTATTATATCAGTAAGCCAGGTATCTTCTGGGTGGAGTCTCCTGCTTTTTTGAAATAATTTAAGATAAACTCAAACTTCCAAAGATGATCTTCATAAACCTAAGCCCCTTCCTCTGATGTTGTGAGAGTTTATTGGAGCTTCTGTCATTTTGATTCCTCTGCCATTGACAAGTGCTGTTTTACTCCATACAATTCAGAACTGAAACTTATCCCTATCCACAACATTTGGGGGAAATATCCTACAAAAAAAATCACTTGTCATGGAGATTGTTCCATCAAATGCTGATTGGGAAGCATATTATGATGGGGTGCTGGAGTTGGGAGAGGAGAGGCTGTACGTTAACGCAACAGAAGTAAATAGAAAATAGACATTTCTATTGGATACCCCCTGTAGGTATTTCTGCCATACACCATCTTTCTGGTTCTTCTGACGCTCTTGCAGTTACTTTTCTTTGCACACTTGTTACCAAACAGAGACAGGGTCCTGCTGCCTGCTGCTCATAGGCACATTCCAGAGGCTGAGGTTTCCTGAAAAAGGAAAGAAGTCTTTTATTCAAAAGCCACACAGTTTTGGAAGAATGACAGGTGTCTGCCTCAGAGCCTGTCCCTTTAGAACACCCAGAGAAAAACCTCTCTACCCTCTGCCAGACCAGTTCAAAGCTGTGCCTGGGTTTAGGCTCCCATTTAAAAATGCCGTTCTTTAGGAAACCACTGGCAGCTGCTGGACAATCATCCAAGCAGATCCCCAAGGAAGAGAAAAGGGCTGTCTCTGCCCTCCCTCCGTTTCAATCTTGCCCATAATTACATGCTCTCTGGACACATCTAGCTTCCCAGCCAATCCTGCCCCTTTTCATGCTAGACTGACAGGTCTCACCAAATAAACTTGTAAACATCCTTACTGGTTTGGACAGTTCTAACAATGATACATATGACTTTTGCGAATGAAATGTTATGTGAATGAAGCAACAATTGTTCACTTAATAGAAGTTTAGCATTCCCTAGTTAGGAGTGCAGAGGTTGTCTTGAGGTTGGTGGTTAACTTAGCTCCTCACGGAGTGATGGCTTCTTCAGTCACCAAGTTCACCCCATGGTAGAGCTATCTCTGTAAAAGCAAAGCAGTATTTTCATAGGAAAATAATTCACAGTCCTCTTCCTCTGGCTGTAAATGACCTGACTTAACACTCATAGGATTTTATGGAAAATAAGTCTTCTCTTTTTGTTTAAGAAGTGACAAACATACTCCTTGCTTTTGTAATATCAGTGAAAACCTACATTTATTAAGAAATTTATTGCTAGCTTTTTAATATTGTACCCTGTCAGATCCAAGACCCCTGAATAGCGAGGTGGGCTCTGGTCCGGTGGTGAAGAAATACTTCCGTGGAGCCTTCGGGAGCTTTTGCATGCTTTATTGGTGTGGTGTGGCATGGCCTAAAGTGTTAGCGGTATACTCTCACGCCTGCTATACAGTGCCATGGGTTTACATACACTTGTTACGCAAAGGTGGCTTCCAGCCAAGTGGTGACATCACCTGCTGAATCAGCTACTGGAAGTGGTTACATCAGTGGTTACACAACACCTGCTGAATCAGCGACGGGAACGCACATGCTGACTCAGTTAACCGGAAGTCACCGTCCAGAAGTAGGTCCAACTCCATTTTGAAACCTGAAAGGTTGGCCACATATAGCCAGGGTCTTCCCCTGACATACCCGCATAATAAAATTAAATGAATCATGTAATTTTTTTTATACTCACCCAAGGACACATTTTCACTGCTTTTAGAGAGAGAAAGAGAGAGACATTGACATGAGAGAGAAATATTGATTGGTTGCCGCCTGTGTGCACCTTGACCCGGAATCAAACCTGCAACCTGGGTATGTGCTCTGACCTGAATGTGGACCCATGACCTTTCAGTCTGCTGAAAGGATGCTCCAACCAACTTAGCCACAATGGCCAGGACATTATTATGTAATTTTTTAAAAATTAGAATATATGTTTAATACCAATAGCCTGGCCAGACCATGGGGAGAAAAGGAGGGCCTGCAGAAGAAGGCTGTGAACTGCCTGAGGCAGCAGGTGAGACCATGTTATCCTGGTAATCAAGTTAGTGTCTTGTGAACACTCCACCTCAGAGTGACTTGTTCTGCTCCTGGCAACCGGTCCCTTACCCCTGAACAAGATGGCAGCTGGAAGAAACATTGAACTGAGCATGCACAAGGCTAGCAAAAGTAATTAGATAGGAGAGCAAATGTCCTTCTACCCTCTTCCAGTGCTTGATTGGGGGTGGAACCAGGGGAAGGCAGGTACATATGCCACAGAGGTCAAGATGGTGGCAGAGGGAGGTTCTGTATCAAAAAAACCTGTCAGTCTAGCCTGGGGAAAAGAAGGAATGTGTTGGTGGCTGGACCCTCTTGGAACATGCAGAACTTGGGCTAAGAAAAGCATCTGTTCTGGCCCACTTGAGAAAATATCCTAGGGGAAGGAAGGGATGGGCCAGCTTGCCCACCTCACAAATATATTGGCTGGTGTGTTTGTGGGACTTTCTGGTCCTGGAAGCCATGTGGCCAATGGCGGTGTTGGCTCTACACATGGGCTCCAAGGAAGAAGCCTGAAGCTAGATAACAACTGGAAACAAGCAAAGCTACCTGGATGATTGCACAGCAGCCACCTATGGTTCCCAAAAGACAGTATTTAAACTAGGAGAAGAAACTCTGGTTGCTGCCTTCAGTTTTGTTCTGAATGAGCATAGCTGGATTTTCCTCTAGGATTATGGAGGGAATGGGCTTTTGAGACAAGAGCATGACATTCTACCAGATTGTGCAGCATTTGAATAAAGACATCTTTCCTTTCTTACCAACCTCTGCCTCTGGAATTTGCCTACTGGTGGCAGTGGGCAGCTGAGCTCTCATTTTGGTTTGGTAACATGTTGTCAAGTCAGGTAATATCTCTTGTCTTGGATTTTTCCAGAAATATTATCTGAAAATGACCTATTTCCAGAGAAGAGTTATTGATTCAGCACATCTGAATGGTAGTCTGTTTAGAAGTGCAAAGACATCAAAAATATTTAGAAAAATTCTGTCTTGGAAGGCTAACAGGGTCAATGCAGAACTGAAAAATTATTATTTAAAATTAACCCAGTCTGGTTGAGATTTTGCTTTCTTTTTCACAATCTATTCACTTTCTCTGAATACATATATTTACACACACAGACACAGACACACACACAATTCATTTTTAAAAGAGAATATTGGAGACATTTATTTTAAAAATAATATAAACTATATACAATAATATTAAACATATTAACAAAGACTTTCTATGCTCATGTCTTCATATTTAATAAATGTTTTGCACTCTTAGCAACAGTCTGGTCATTTAATTTCAAAAGCAATTTCTAAATTAAGAAGCCTTTTTTTATGTATAGGAAAAACTCAGAGAAGGTTATGCATAAAGCGACTGTAGTATTAAGTGCTAAAAACTAACATTTTTACTAAATTACTTATTGCAATCTTTATTTTAGTCTTTTTATGTAATACACTGATAACAATGAAATCAGTTGTTCTTTACTCTGTTCAGCTGCAGGTTAATGTGATATCCAATTTACATTCAAAAGGTCAAGTGTATATGGAGAGCTGAATATTTTAAGAAAAAGCTGGATGGAAGAGCCATCCTTTGTTTTCTGTTTTTGTGTTGCTTAAAGAAGAAATTAAGTATTTAAAACACATAAACGTGTTTTATATGTGTAGCATTCTGCCTGGTATTAAAGTTTTGGTACATATTTTATCTTCCACACTAGTCTCTATGCTTTTAAAAATCATAATTCTTATTCATCTGTGAGTTCCTACTATTTAGTAGTATCCTGTATGTAACAGGCACCCCATAAATATGTGTCAAGTTGACTATTTTAATAATTATCATAACCACAATAACAACAATGACATTTTTGAGCAGTTATTTACATGTCATGTACTATTCAAAGTACTCTACTTTGATTGTAGAAACAAATATGGTTCTTTTTGTTGTTTATATCAAGGACAGGGAAGAAAATCTGAAATTATAGTAATAGTAAAGGTAGAAAACACTAAACTAGGTGACTAAGAATTTGCAGTCTTCCATATTGTGATAAATAGATAAATTGAAATGTTTATATTTTTATCTGTTGATGGGGTTAATAATTGTTATTCACAAATTTAGATCTCAAGACACACCAGGAATAATTGGTTATATTTTAGTGTAGTGGAGCTCTATTGATTTAGTCTGTTCATCATCTATTGTCTCTCATGGTAACAACATCCTGATTTTCCTTGGGGACTCTCCTCCATTCTCAATTCATGTGGTTACAGTGAGACTACTCCATTCGCCACTTCATGGGTTGAGGACATAATCCAGGCCTGGTCTATGACAGTACAGTGACCTTCCCTTTAGATATTCCTTCGGTAATCAATTCAGAAATGAATACATGACCCAAACAAAGGAAACAATTGATAACACCATTTTGTTGCAACTGGGGGAAGAAATGGGTTCTTTTCATTGGGATTGCTCAGCTGGTTGGACTTAAGTCTAGAAATACCTGGAGTTACTATTTCTTTAACATTGTCCCTTTGAGACTGAAACTAATGAAGAACAAACAGTGCCAAAGCAGATATCACAAAATAATTGTTCCAGACAATATCCACCAATGGATGTTAAGATCATTGAGTGAAAAGTTTGAGAGGACACAACACAATAGCATAGTCTCAAAGTGTCTCCTCCAAGTTATCAGTTACAAAGGGAGAAATGTTAACTGTACAATGAAGAAACCTGGTAAGGAAACCTTCAGGAAGGGAACAAGGTCAACATCACCAGAAATAAAATATACTGGTATTGTGTTCCCTCAATGTTATAAACTTAGAGAAAAAAATAATTACTTCTGTAGAATTCATGCCAAAAGTGCATAATCTAAATCTTATCAGCAGACAAGAAGAAAAATATCAAACTCAAATTGAGGCACATCTACAAAATTAGTGACCAGTAGTACTCATCATAGTATCAAGGTAACAAAAGATAAGGGAAGACTGTAGAATTTTCACAAATGGGGAGACTGAAGAGACCAAACAACTAAATGCAATGTGGCAGTCTGTGTTGTATCTTGGAAAAGAAAAAAAAAAGATTTTAGGGGGGTAAAATGCCTGGTGAAATCCAAATGAGATCTATAGTTTAATTAACATTGTACCAATGTTGATTTCCTGGTTTTTAAAATTGTATTATGGCTATCTAAATTTTTAACATTAAAAGAAACTAAATTAGAATATATGTGAATTCTTTGTAATACTCTTTCAAATTTTCCTTAAATTTAAAACTATTTTAAAACCAGAAGTTAAAAAAAGAAAGAAAGAAATCAAGTCAACATATTAAGAAGAATAGATCCCTAGGAACTTGATAAAGTTCTGCCCAGCTATATTTGAACACAAACCTATCACTAGGCTTTTCAAGTACATGAGTTAAATTTCTTTTATCATTTTAGTTGGATTTCTCTCACTTCCAAGCAAAAAAGATCTGGAAAATATATATTTATTTTCTTTGTTAGTGAGTTTACTGTGCCTTGTTTAAAAATACCTCATGACTAATGCAGTATTGCACATAAGAGAATTTTCCAGGTGACTTTTATATCCAAGGCAATAATTTTTGTTTTCATTTTAATAATTTTGTATGGAGACATTTATAGAATACACCTTTCACTTTTTTGTATTTGTTGTGGAGTACACAGAAGGTGATTTTTCATTCTTTGAATGATTTTTAGTCATTCTGAACATAACTCATCTTATAGCACGTGTTGGTATCATGATGAATAGAGGTGTAGAAATACACATTTTTACATTAATTGACCTCTGATAATTAAGATTTATTTGTTTTGTCTAATTCTATAATTTTTATGAAACTTCCCTTAGCTTATGTAGTTTTAAATACATTTTTCTGCTATTAACATTTATAGAAGCTCCTCCCTCCTAGAACTTGCTGCTATATATCTGCTGTTGGAGAACACGATCTTATTGAAATTCAACCTAAAATGCAGAGTCATGCTGTAAGTAAGGGTATCTCAGATGATCAAAGTTGAAGGATTTTTCGGTGGTTTTGTTTTCTTCATAATTGTGCATGATAATTTATATGGGTGATTTATTAAATGTGTGATCTTGAAATTTGACAGTATGACTCAATTAGAATTAGCTTATGGTTTTATTGATATTTTCCAGCATTTGTTATCTTAATAAGTCATCAGTACTCCTATTTACCATGACGCATTTCCCAAAAAGGCGTAAAGAAAATGAACATCACATGTTGACAAGAAGAACTTCCTTGGGCAGATTAAATGTGTCTCCATGTTCCAGGACGTATGATTATTTCTTCCTGCTTTAAAAGTCATTTATGACATCTCTTTTGTGACAGGTCTTTTGTCCTAGCTGATGTGAATGCAGAGTCTTTATTTTTCCTGAATGTATCAATTCCCTATAGCCACCTTGAAAGCCTCTCTCTCCTTTTATCTTGGTCTCCTTCAAAACTTGTCTCTTGCACATGTATTAGGATTATAATTAATCAGAGCTGATTTGTATTTCTCCTCACTGTCCATATGCATCTATTATTATCTATTCTTTCTTTTTTTCTCTATTCCTTCAAGTCAGCAGTAGCTATACAGTGCTGTCATTTCCTTGGCTTGAAATCAATGCTCTTTTCCTGCCAAGAGCCATAGATTCTACAAAGTGCTTCTTATACAGTAGTAATTTTGTTACCTAATATAGATGAACAGCACAGCTTCATCGCATTCACTATAAATAGCATGGAGTTTCTCAAAGGTCCCCCACTGATTATTTGCCAGACTGATTTAAGCTCTACTAATAGTCTAAATTCATAAATTGACATTTTAGTAGTCCTTTCTGGATTTTTTTTCACCATAGCACCCATTAATTTTTCTTTTTGTTTTTAGAGAATTGGCTCCTGTTTGTTTTAGAGCACTTATAATATGTAAACATATGTAACTTAAAGAGAGAGGGAAAAATAAAAAAAAGGTTCAAAAGTTTTGACTATTTCTTATTGCAAATGCTTTGTCCCTCAACACTCTGAATAGAATATAACTGGGGAAGCACTCTTTCTGTACACTTTGTCAGTTGGGATCATTTATTGGTAAGCAAATTTATTGTTCACTGACTATGTCAGAGTATAGTGCTCAGTAAAATGAAGTTGATGGTGAAAACCCTGGGCAGAGAGCCAGAAAAGTGGGTCTTAGTACCAACTCTGCCAATATATTTCAGTGGGCTAGTGTGTAAGTTCAATTCCATCTTCTGAAAATAGTTAGGCTTGACTAACTGAACTTCAATAGCTTTTATCTCGAATATTTTATGAGTCTAGAATTCTGTGTTCCTTTAGGATTCACAATTTAATTGAGATGTAGAATGAGAAAGGTGGCATTGCATGCAATTCTGATAATTTGTGTAGCACAGAGACTGTCTTATTCTCTCTTTGTTCCCAAGTCCAAGCAAACCTAAAACAGAGGGGCCATTCTTTTTCCAATTGAGATATAAATGACACATGACAGTCACACTTGTAACACATACTCAGAGGAGCACCAGGGATCATGAGCTATTCCATGTCCACATTGTAGCTTTCATCCCTTCTCTGTTGTACTAAAACCCAATGATGCTATAGAACCTGCTCTTGTGTATTTATTCAAACATCTTTATTCAGGTATAATTTCTATATCAAAACTGTAGATACTTAAGGTATATTATTGAATGTGTTGGTATTTGTATACATGTGTCAATTATCACAATGAACATATCTACTGATTACAACAATTTCCTGGGGCTTATTTGTAATTCCACCTTCTACTGCCCCACCATCTTTTTTCATCCTCAGGCTACTCGTCGTCGTCGGCAGCCGTCCGTCTCGAGAGACGATGGTGTAGCTTCTTAAGAGTCTATCTGCACCGCCGAGAATGGCTGTGCAGTCCGACTCGGGAGTGACAGTGTCTCCTCCCATGTTGAATCGACATCTTGCGATGACACTGGAGTGTCCTCTCCAGTGAAGCTGAAGCTACAGAGCCTGGGCAGGGTGATATGGAGGGTCTGCTGTTGCCCATGCAGCAGACCCCCCCTCTCTTCGCAGCTGAAGGGTCCAAGGGAAAGACGGAGTCAATACAGCTTGGCTTCAGGTGCGCCGCAGGAGTTGCCGGTGTCGACTACGACGTCAAACCGCCTTAGGGACTCCGGCTCCGGATTTTCTGTCGGGGTTTACTCCCTTAGCCTTTCCCCTGAAGAGGTATGCCGCAAGGCAGCGGAGGTTTTTTGGAGTCAGAGTTTTCCTTCTCTGATGTGCCCTGACTGGAAGATCGAACCAGCGACACTTAGCTCGCAGGCTGACGCTCAATCCACTGAGCCAAACCAGCCAGGGGCCTCAGGCTACTACTGATATGGTTTAGTTTGAGTTTTCTAAAATTTTAAACAAAGGAAATAACGGAATGAGAGATACTATTTTGAGAAGTCTGTGGGAGGTTAACTTTTTATACTCATATTTATATTTTATATTGTAGGTATAAATATGTCATCACTTTTTATTGTGGGGTCAGATTTTATTGTATGAATATCCTAAAATTTGTTAACCCATTACTTGGATGATAGATATTTGTTTCAAGTTTTTGGCTATTACAGAATAAAGTTTCTGTGAACATTTGTGTATATGACTTGTATGGACATATGCTTTCATTTATTTTGGATAAATACATAGGAGTGGAATGATTGGCTCATGTGGTAGTATATGTTTAACTTTTTAAAAATTGCTAAATTCCTTGCCAAATTAGTCATCATATGTTACATTCTTACTAGCAGTATATGACAGTTTCAGGACCTCCACATCTTCATCAGCATTATTATCTATCATTTTAATTTTAGTTATTCTAATAGATGTGGTGGTATGTCATTGTGGTTAACTTTCATTTCTTTCATGATTAATGATGTTGAGCATTTTTTATTTGTATATCTGGCAATGTGTCTGTTAAAATTTTTAACCATCTTCTTTAAAAATTTGGACTTTTTGCTTTCTTATTGCTAACTCCTAAGAGTTCTTTATATATTATGAACATAATTCTTTGTCATTATATATGACTTATATTCTTTCAGTCTGTGACTTTTAATTCTCTGTATATTTTTATGCTTTTTACAGTTTCCTTTGAAGAGCAGACATTTCAATCTTTGCATTCTTGTTTATTTTTTAAGTTAAATTTATTGGGTTAATATTGGTTAATAACATAAACTTCAGTTATATAACTTTATAATACAACATCTGTATATCCCATTCTGTGCTATCACCCAAAGTCTAGTCACCTTCTGTCACTGTACATTCGACCCTTTTTACCATGTTCATCTCCCCCCGCTCCATTCTGTTGTCTGTATCTATGAGTTTATTTGTTTGTTTAATGATTGAATAAAGAAGATGTGATATACACACACACAATGGGCTACTACTTAGCCATAAAATGATGAAATATTGTCATTTGCAACAATATAGATGGAGCTTGAAAGTAACATGCTAAGTGAAATAAGTTAAATGGAAAAGGACAAGAACCATATGATTTCACTCATTTGAGGGATATTTTAAAAAGCAACCACTTAATATATTTTTAAAATAATAAATGGCTTTCACATTATGACACTTTATTAATATTAGCAAACAATTTGTTACCCATCTCACAATGAATCACGATACACTGAGATAATAAAGTCCTCATTGGTGGTGAGGTCATGATTAGTACAGCCATTTTCAGTATTAAATGTCCTCCTTGTTATACAATAATTGCTGCTACCAAGTCACTTTATATTTAGGCCATTTTAAAATAGCTTAGGGCGACAGTTATTGCAGATTTAAGCTCCAGGTTGGATGGACTTCATTTGCACTTAAGTCAAAGAAACAAGCATATAAATAACGCTCCGTCTTTATAACTGTGGATTCATTGTTGTATTTTTGTTATTGGAACATTAATATCCTGAGAATGAAACTGTGTTATTGGAAAAATACTGATGTGTTCCTAAGAGGCCTAAGCAATTACTTTTTATATAATGCTCTTTATGTAGCATTTATTATGTTCCTTGCCTTTATCTCTATTACTCACAAAGGGTAGATGCTAATCTCCAAGGCAGGAGGGTTTATCCCAAAATAAAATGTTAAGTTCCAGACTTCTCAAGACAGAGAAATGACAACAGTTACACAGATTTTGTCCATTCTTAGAAGTGGCATCCCTGATCATATTAACGGGAAGCACGAATTAGGGAAACTGAACTCAATTCCTTCATGTTTGATTTATATCTTCCTGTTTACTGCCCCCTCTCTTTTGTCTTAGAATCTTTTGTATGCTACAATAAAATAAGGATAATTGACATTCTCTTTTTTCAAATAAAATACCCTGGAAAGTGTAATATGATATAAGTCTTCACATTTTGTAATTGAAGTTAACTTAATCAAAATATTTTCCCGACCAACCTTAGACTTGACCATTAAGGTAAGTTGGGTTTGATGTGAGCAAAGAAAAAGTAATATTGAAATATAGTCATTAAAAACAGAAAGAGCCAAACAAAATAGGTTACTTTGGTAAGATACGGTAAAGAATTAAGGACAAATACTAGAAGTCTCACTCTATCTATCCATTGTCTCATTCTTTAATATTAGAACTTCCAAGTTTAGCTGAGTATATGGTTATCATACACAGGCTACATACCCAGAGTTCTCTGCTTTGATGCAACTGTGAAACTAAGTTCTTGCCAATAATTAGATATAAAGAATGCCATTTGTAATTATGCTCATAAAAACAAATGTATCTGTGCATCCTTGCCTTCTTATTTCCTGCTGTGGCAGGTGACAAGTACTGAAACAGCACCTTTAGACCCAAAGACAGAAATCATGTGTTCAGTACTACCAAATTGCCTTATAATTTCAGACTCCTTACCTCTGGAGAAACAAGGATTTATGCGAGTAATAAACATCTATTTTCTTTAATTCTCTGTATTTTTAAAATTTCTTTGCTATAGCAGCTTAGCTTGTGCTCCAGTTAATAATGTCAGGATTATTAAGGAAGAGAAGATACCACAAATTTCTGAAGGGGTATAGGACGATGTTTAAATGTTTCATATATTTTAATTTTTCTGAAGTTTGATAATGTATAGACAATATTTTATATACAAAATTGGAATATTTTCTCAAAATAAACTGTGTGCACATTTATATTATAGGAAAGTCCAAAAGATTAATTAATTTCATATAATTTTTATATGAAACCTGAATAACATGGTTTTTTTCAGAGGTCAGTTTCAAATCTAATGGATATTCTGCTAGAATAACAATGTGTCGGATCTCAAGATTTGGAATTATTGCCTATTTTATATACAGTGGTTGTGTCCTTCCCAATGAATTTGCTGATATGTACATATGTGCATGTGTATATGAACACACACATACACATGAAGGCAATGCTGCTTAAAACTGAAAACTCAGTCTTTAGGAATTGTATAGATCTATTTTTTAAAAATTTGGCTCCATATTTGTACATTTTTAAAATGAGAATGTTCTGGTTGGGCCTTGATGGTGCTTTTAAGCCTTAGATTAATAAGTGGGAGCTGCAGTAGTTTTTTACCTTGATGGTATTCTGCAGCCTATGTGTTTCTTAAAGTTAGAGTTTCCCGTTTTGCAGTTGACTTTTTACCATGCAGTCTTGGAAGGCATAAACTTAGTCTTTATAACCTAAGGCCATATGAGTTTATGAACTTGCCAGGTTGCCACACTTTATGAAGTTTGTATTCACTGCTTGTGATAGTATTTATATTGGTGATTGACTTTGATGCAGGAAGTGGCTATTTTAAATCGGAAGGACTGCAGTAGAAGCCTTAAAAATGCAGGTAGATAGTACTGCCCTTAACAATCAGGCACAGTAGAGGCATGGATTCAATTATAGAAAAAGAGAGTGTGTTAGTTTCCAGTGGCTGTGTAACACATTTCCACAACTTTAATAGCTTAAAACAATACAAATTTACTATCTTACAGTTTCCACAGTCAGATGTTCATGCAAGGGTCTGGATTTTCTGCTCAGGTCTCACATGGCCACAGTCAAAGTATTAGCTGGAGTTGCAGTCTTACCTGAGGCATGAGAACATCTCTCAAACTCATTCAGTTTGTTGGTAGAATTAATTTCTTTGCAGCTTTAGAATGCACGGAAACTTCTATTTTCTTCTAGGACAATAAGAGAATATTTCATACTCTCATACTTTGCATTATTTTATCTCCCTACCTACCTACCTATTCATCTATTTTATCTATTATTGTGATTAAATCATTTAATATGAGATCTATCCACTTAACAAAGTTTGAAGTGTGTAACACACTGTTAACTATAGACATGATGTTGTACATCAGATGTCTTATTTGTCTTGAGTAACTGAAACATTGTATCAGTTGAACAGCAGCTCCCTATTTGTCTCTTCCCCCTGTCCCTGGAAAATACCATTCTACTCTCTGTTTCTATGAGCTTGACTATTTCTGATACTAATGTAAGTGACACTATGCAGTATTTATCATTCTGTGCCTGCCTTATTTCACTCAGCATAATGTCCTCCAGGTATATCCATGTTGTTGAATGGTGTTCGGAAAACTGGATATCTGTGTACAAAAGAATGAAATTGGATGCTTACATTTTACGACACACAAAATCAGCTCAAAATGGATTAAAGACTAAGACCAAAGGCATGAAACTACAAAAATCCTAGGAAAAAAATAAATAGAGGAAGAGCATGATGACATTGGTTTAGGCAATGATATCTTGGATATGACACTAAAAGTAAAGGGAACAAAATAAAAAATAGACAAGTGAGACTACATCAAACTAAAAAGCTTCAGCACAGCAAAGAAAACCATCAACAGAGTGGAAAGGCAACCTACAGAATGGAAGAAAAAACTTGCAACAGCATATTTAATAAGGGGTTAATTTCTAAATTGTATAAGGAACTCCTACAAATTAACAGGCAAAAAACCACCCCCTAAACAAATCAATTTAAAAGTAGGCAAAGGACTCGAGTAGACACTTCTACAAAGAAGATTACAAAAAAGGGTATATAAAAAAGTGCTCAACATCACTAATCTTTAGAAAAATGCAAACCAAAATCACAGTGAACTATTACCTCACACTTTTCAAGATGGTTATTATTTAAAAATAAAGAAAGAAAGAAAGAAAGAAAAGAACGGTAAGTGTTGGTAAGTTCATAGAGAAATTGGAATTCTTAAATGTTATTAGTGTAATATAAAATGGTGCAGACACTACGGAAACCACGTGAAAGTGCCTCAAAAAATTAAAAATAGTACAATTATATTGTATGATCCAGCACTACTTTCTGGATATCTGTCCAAAAGAATTGAAATCAAGATCTTGAAGAGATATTTGCATTTTCATGTTCCTTGCAGCTTTATTCACAACAGCCAAGTTACGGAAACAACCTAAATGTTTATCAACAGTTTGAAGAATAAAGAAAATATGGTTATATACATGTAATGTAAAACAGATCGTACAACCTTATTTTAAAGGACTTGGCTGATTAATTTAGAGGAATTTTAATTACATTTGCTCAATTCCTTTATAGTAGCACATATATTAGTGTTTGAATTACTGGGAGAAAATGTATACACCAGAGACTAGAAATCTGAGGGCAGGAGAAAGGAGCATCTCATTCCTGTCACTTCTGCCTACCTCAGGGAAACTTTCTCAAATAGGTCTTTAGATATTAGGTCAGAAGTAATTTTGCAGCCGCTTAAATTTTAAGACCCACAGGTGAATCTATGAACTGAAGCCCGGTCTTTTATCCACAAAGAGAATTGCCTTGCACATATGCTGACATTTCAGGTTAAAAATTTTCATGCCAGGCATAGAGTGCTACATCGACTGCCTCAAAGTGTGGCTCAGTTGGTTGGGCATCATCCCACAAAGTGAAAAGTCACTGGTTAGATTCCTTGTCGGGCAAATGCCTAGGTTGCGAGTTCGGTCCCTGGTTGGGGCTCATACTAGCGCAAACAATCAGTGTTTCTCACCTCAATGTTTCTCTCCCTTTCTTTCTCTCTCCCTCTCTATAATAAATAAATAAATAAATAGACAGACAAACAAATAAAGTCAAACATAACCTTTAATCAATCTGCTCTGGCATTGTTAATTACTAATTCTAAATGTAGCTTTAGCTGTCTTAGTCTCAAAGTGTCATTTTGCTCATGATAAAGAGGTAGACATTATTGGTAAACAAATAAAAATAAAGAATTTTCTTATTCAAAAAATAACAATTTACCTTTCAGGATTGTGACAGTGAAGAAAACAAACAAACAAATGGCATTATTGCAAGCCTCAAGGCTAAGCCACTGGTAGCTCTCATACACACAAAGTGGCAAGAGTAGCAGAAGCTTAGTAAAGGGAATCAGAAAAAAGAGACAGTCAGGAATCACAGGCACCTCTAAAGTTGGCAGAGCCTTCCCACATATATAATATTACTTGGCTAAACCCACTCAGAGACAATCAAAGCAAGATGTGGGGTAGACTTGAAAGCATTACCCAAATCTCATACAGATCAACAATGTCTGAAGCTTCACAGCAAAGGCGCTTAAACACAACCTCTGTCTGAACAATGATAAAACAGTAAGCCGCTCTGACCAATGGTGTGGTGACTTTTATGAGCCATGTCTTAAAATAATACCACAGTCATCCCTGGCAGCCTCAAAGACCATGTGAATGCCCAAGGCTGTATTCTCTCAGGAGAGATCAGAGACAGAACCTCAAGCTACTATTCCTGGCTGACCATGGGGAAAAAAATCTAAAATCCCTGAATTGTGATAGCAGTCTCCAAAACACACACACTCATTCAATGCTAAATGGTTAAAATCTAACTGGTTAAGAAGGCTTCTATCTAACCTTTGACCAATAAATGGATTATGCTATACCAGGAGTGACCAGGGTGAAAACAAACCAGCAGTAACACCCCCCAAAGGGGGGTGGTGGTGGTGGTATATGCACACCATAATCAGAGGTTACACACTGTAGAGGAAATATGCCTTCTAGAATCATTTCAGCTAAGTCATTAAACAAACTATTGATCAAGGAAGTAACAACCTCCAGGGCTGTGTTGCATCCAGACTTTATACAATACAGGCATATCCTGGAGATACTGTGGATTCAGTTCTATACCACAACAGTAAGGTGGGCATCACAATGAAGTGAGTTCTAATTTGTTTCTGGTGGAGCGTCTTGCCTTTGACTTGTAAAAACACACAACTTCTGTGAAGTGCAATAAAGTGAAGCACAACAGAACAAAGGATTCCTGTATATTATCAAAAATGTCCAGCTTTCAACAAAAAATGGGACAAGACAAGAACAACAAAAAAGCGTGACCCATACACAAGGAACAAAAATGACAATAGGATATATCTTTGAAGTGGCCCAGATGGTGGAGTTAGAACACAAAGACTTCAAAGCAGCTATTATTAATATGATGAAAAAACTAAAGGAAACTGCTTAAAGAATTGAAGGAAGGTATGACAATATCTCATCAAATATTAACTGTCAATGATCAGACATAAATTATTTAAAAAGAACCAAATTAAAATTCTGTTTTAATTTTCTGGTTGAAAAGTACAATAACTGAACTGAAATATTCACTAGAATGGCTCAATAGTAGATTTCAGCTGGCAGAAGAAAAATATCAGTGAACTTGAAGATTGATCAACAGAGATTAAGCAATCTTAAACAATAAAGAAAGAAGAAAAAAATAGGAGTCTTGATAAAGGTGGACACCCCCATACATGTAATGGGACTACCAGGAAAAGAAAGCAAGGGACAGAATAAATAGTCCAGAAAATAAAGACTGAAAACTTCTCCAAATTTGATGAAAAACGGAGAATCTCAGCAAACTACATGTAAAATAAACACAAAGAGCAAAACATTCAGAATAACTGGACAAAATGTTGAAAGTCAAACAGTAGATCTTGAAAAGAGAAAATAAATGGAAATCAAAACATCAAGCTGACTGCTCATTGAAAACTGTGGATTGCCTGTTTATGAGAACAGGGTCTTTTTTAAATAAGTCAAGGATATTCTATTACAGTAGACATTCAATATTATTTTATATTAGTTTCAGGTGCGCAGCATAGTGGTTAGACAATAATATATTTTACAAAGTGATCCCCCAGATAATTCTAGTACTCACCTGGCACCATACTAAAATAAAATAATGTTGAATGTCAACTGTCATTGAAAAATAAAAAAGTAAATTTATCTCTAACAAAATAGAATGTTCTAAAATTATATTGTCATGGTGGTTGCTCGACTCAGTAAATACACTAAAAAATGTTGACTTGTATACTTTAATGGATAAATTTTAGACTATATATAGCTATTTGAAAACAAAAACAACAGAAAGAGAAATGATACAGAGGTCTGAAACTTTCCAAAGCTTGTAAAGAAATTGGTCCATCCTAGGCCTCTGGAGTCAAAAGTGATACACGAACAAATAAAACAAACAAGAGCAATGTTGTTTGTTTGTTTGTTTCCTACAAATATTCTGAGGGTGATTTTCTAGTTGGAACAAATGAGATGAGTAGGGGAAACCTTTCCTAAACCACATATTTCAAGTTTCTAAGTACCCCCATTAAATGACAAAATCATAATACTAAAATGCTTGCTGACAAGAAGGTATAAAAGCACAGGGCGCAAAAGATAAATGGGTTAGGAAGGACTGGATTAAATTTAAAGGCTAGATGGGGAGGGAGTAAAAAACAAGATGGTGATTGAAGCTGCTAACATTGCAAATTTCTAGACTTTGTAAGAAGGCAACAGTAGTTCAAATAGCAATAAGACAGTATGACTAGGTGGATTTCCCCTCAAAATGGATACTGTTTAGTGAAAACTATTAGCCCCTTATTGAGAACTTGCTCCCACTTTGTTTCTTAACTGTATGTTTAGATATAGGATGGCATTGAGTGTCTGACATTCTACCATGGCTAAAATAAATGTTTTCTGGATTTCTCCTCCTTCCTTCAAGAAACCACTCAGTTTCTGTTGTGGTCTATGGCAGTGACTTTTAAATCTGGTGAAACATTAAATTACTCTGGGTCAAGATGTTCTTTAGCAAATGAATGGTTAAAAAACAGTTGTGATATATCTATAATTTGGAATTTTATTTAGCAATTAAAAAAATGAGATCTTAAATCATGAAAAAACATGGAGAAACTTAGAATCTATAGTAGAAAGTGAAAGAAGCCAGTTTGAAAAGGCTGTACTTTGTATGATTCCAACTAAGGAATTTAGGTGGAAAGGCAAAACTATGGAGACAGTAAGAAAAATCCATGGTTGCCAGAGTTTCAGGTAGAGGGAAGAAGGGATGAATAGGTGAAGCACAGGAGGTTTTGGAGGCAGTGAAATTATTCTGTATGATATTATAATGGTGGATATATATTATAATACATTTGTTAAAATTTGTAGGATGTACATTAAAACGTAAAGAGTGAACTCTAATGTAAACTACAGATTTTAGTTAATGGCAGTGTGTCAATATTGAGTAATTGGTGTGGCAAATGGACCACACTAATGCAAAATGTTAATATTGAAGGAATCTGGGGGGCGATGGACAAAGTATATGGGAACTATTCGTCCTTTCTACTCAATTATTCTATAAACCTAAAACTTCTTCAAAACTCTATTTTTGAAAAAGGAAAAAAATCTAGGGAGATTTAAAAATATGGATTGGTTCAAATTTGTTCTTCAGAGATGATGATTCAATTGTTCTTGGGTGAGATAGCAGAAATTTTTAAGAGTGTACCAGGTGATTATAATTAAAGCCAAGACTGAGAACTACTGGTTAAGGACAACACCAAATTTGTTTTTAAAGGTTTTATTTATTAATTTTTACATAGAGGGGAAAGGAGGGAGAAAGGGAGAGAAACATCAATGTGAGAAAGAAACACTGATAGGCTGCCTCTTGCATGTATCCCAACTGGGGATGGAACCTCCAACCCAGGCATGTGCCCTTGTTACTGAACAAAAATGGTGGTTCAGCTGCCTGTTGCCACAAAAAGCTAAACTCATGAGGCAGGTGTTGGTGCAAAAAGGAAAGAGGTTTATTCAGGCAATGCACAACTTGGGAGAATGGTGGACTCCCTTCTCAAAGGCCATCTCAATCCTCCTGCTCAAGCCTGCAGTTCTTATAGGGATAAGGAGGGTAAGGCTTTTTTCCTAATCCATTCACCCTTCTAGCTTTCAGTGTGCTGAGTGTAAGAACCCTCCGGCCACCATCTTGGCCAATGGGCAGTGTTTCCCCTGTTGCTCTGAATGACCATTTTATGGTAACCTCCTGACCAGGAATTGAACCAGCAACCTTTTACTTTGTGGGATGATGTCCAATGAACTGAGACACACTGGTCAGCGCCCAAGTTTATTTCTGTAGTATAATTATAGCAGGAAATGTCTAGGTTTGTGGTTTGGCTTGTTTTCTAAATGTTTTGGGAATAATCCAGTGCTATAATAATAATACATCCTGTTAGTACCTTGATTTTTTAAAATGAGTCACAGTAAATATTTTGGATGAGGTAAATTCAACTTTATCGGTGCTATGGGATTTAGAAAGTTTCCAACAGATGAAAACTGATACTATAGCTGCAAGACCTCTTCTCGCAGTGATTAATAGAATAAAAAGCTGGAGAAAACTTTACATTCATTAGGTCCTAAATTCTTTTATCTGAATAAGATATTTTCATTTTAAACATTAAATGTATTTAGGCTTTTAAAATATATCTGTCAGTGAAATAGTGATGGAAAGAATTTATATTCAAATATAAAGCATATCTTAGCTGTAATTTTGTCATTGGCATATCTTAAAATTACTTAATTTTACTGCAGAAACTCTGATGAGCTATAATAAACATGAATTAATATAATTTGGGTTGGGAATAGTAAAGTTATAACTTTGGATTTAGCAACTCTTGGAGTTAATCTAATTGATATATTAAATAGCTTGGGATGGGTTATGCAGCTTTCTGTGGGCTATACCTTACCCATTGGAAGAGCGAAGGCAGTACAAAAAGAAATCATTGAAATTTAGGTTGGAGCCCTGAAAAAGACTCTGATGTGCTTATATGAGGACAATCACAATCTAGTTTGACCATAAGTCAGATGACTAAATCCAATAGCAAAGACTACAAAAGCCACTGGTTTCTCTACCAAGTCTTCCTCAGAGAGGAAGTTCTCAAGATGGGGTCTCTGGGGAGCTATACAAAAATCTCAATGCCCTGGTAACACCCATCCCAACTAAATAAGAATATCTGGTGGAGACATAACATTAAAGTAACATGACTTATCATTTGGTGAAACTGGATGCACATGCTGAATGTATATAGATCACCTGTTCCTTTCTTCTTTCATTTTGCAATCTGCCTGAATGCAGAGAAATGCATTTATCTGTGCATCTCTGCTGCAGTTTTTCAGGTATAGGACCCTCATGGGTGAGGCATATCGTATTCCTTCTAGGTTTGTGACTGGGTCAGTAAATCTGACAAAGTTAAGGTAAATTATTAGAAGATTGCCCTTCACCAACTTAGCTTTAATTATTAAATGTGACAATTTGTTTTCTGTAACATTTCCAAATTTGTCTCACAATTGGTTCCAAACTAGGAACTTAATTTATTAGCTCTGTACAATCCTAACAGATATGACATCTGTGAAGCACTGAGGAACCAGGGTAATCTTGAGGAGCCCAACTGTAGAAATACAGCTGATTTCACATACTTTGGAAGGCTAATAAGCAGCCTCTGTCCTCTCTCTTTTTTTATGCTCTAGTTTTCTCTTACTCTAGCAGTTCTTCGGAGCTGTATGCCATGCACACAACAGCTTCCTCCTCTTTTTCCTCAGACAAGCTTGCCTATGAGTCTCTTATAACTCATGGTGAGTCTAGGTTTCTATGACACTGGTTCAAACACCAGCTGAACAATACTATATAGCTCAGAGGACCAATACAAAGAAACGAAGCCCCCAAATCAGAAAACACATGTTTCCAAGAGAGGTTTTGTTGGAATATAGGCCCACATTTGTTCCCATCACCCGGGCTTGCAGGGAAGTCAGAGGTACATAAGCGGGCAGGCTGCCTCTTCATCTGAGTCTGGGTCTGAGAATATTTCTCCAGGAAATATTGACTGCAAAGGTATCCCACAGTATATCTACAGAAATAGCAGCCTTTTTCTTTTTTTATATTTGTGCTGGGCCTGCTATGTAACTTTCAGCAAGCCATCAAAACTTTTTATCCTATACTTGCAAAATTATCAACATTTTTTTATTATGAAAATAAATAAGATAATTATATGCACCATTTTGAGACTATAAAAAAGCCTACCTAATCCATTGTATTTTTTAGGTAGTTCAATTGTATATATTAAAATTCAGGTGAAATAGAAATAGTTTACATTTCAAAACTGTTATTATTTTATTAAACATTAAATGACTACTGGATTTTGTACTACCTTGGGAGAGATAAAAATCACGATCATTTTATTTTTATAATGATTCTTTCTTTAGGCACTAATTATTGTTCTACAACATTTATTTTTAAAAATTCTTTAAAGCATTTTAACTGCACTCTTGAATATTTAATTTTGTTTTAAATTAGTCTCTGCTGAATTTTACTTCTCTAGTGCATATATAAAAATTGATTTTTGTTTTTCAACAAAAGTGTTGAAAATGTAGCTTTAGGAAAGACTGTTTCCTTTTTTGTTAATCTCTTATATTCTCTTGTGTTTTAGTTGTTTAGATTCCTTTCATTTTGTTGTACTTTCATGTTGTAGGCCTTGAAAGTTTCTTAGGGATACAAAAGTACATATTTTGGTTTCTCATTCCATTTACCAATTATTGATTAGAAGCAGTACTTTTTCTTTTTAAATTTAAAAAGCATTGGATCGAGTTTTGGAAGATATGTATTTGATTGCACCTCTCTAACTATAAACTATATGACCTTCAGCTGTTGAGATTTCTGAACCTCAGTTTTCTCATCTGCGAAAAGCGGTAGTTAGAGTATATTTTATTTAATTTCCCTCCTGGCTCTGGTATGTTGTTTTATGAATGGCTCTGTGAATAATTCTCGGCTTACAGATATAATGGTAAACAATTGTATGATCTGAAAATAACATTTGAAAACATTTAGGAAACACCATCAGAAGTTCACTGCCAGTGAGAGAATTTTGTACCACAAAAACTTGACAAAAAATCTAAAAGGTGCTAGTATATGAGGGGAGAATTCACCCCAAACTGGAATTATCTTATCTAGGGCAGGCCCCTTGTAGTACAGGCTCCCTCTGCTAGGTGAATGTTCTAGGAAACCATCAGCATCAGTGTACCAGTTGGCATTGTTGTGAGAGGCTGGGTTTAGCTTCAGTGAATTTTTTGAAGGCTCTTTCAATGCATTTGCCCATTTCATGATGGGTGCCCACACTGAGCTGAGTGTTTAGCAGTTTTTGACCAAAAACGTCATGACCTTCATGTCCCTCCCTCCCTATTCACCCAATCTTGCCCTGATTGACCTTTTGTTGTTTTCCCAGATAAGAAAACGTCCTCCAGGAGAAATGTTTTGCCAGTGTGGAAGAAGTGAAACGAAATGGCAGCAGCACCAAAAGGCATCAAAATTGACAGGTTCAAAAACTATTGTGAGCAGTGGAAAAAACGCCTCAATAGGAGTACTTCCTGAAAGGGAGAGTACTTTGAAGATGACTGAAGTTTAAACATATAAAAATACACAATTTTTTAATTAATAAATTCTTTTTCTTAGGGTCTCTCCTCGTATCTTGATTTATTCACCTACATGAACATTTGCTACTGATCCAAATGACCTCTGAGTTTGCCTGAAAAATTAGAACACTGTGGTGGTTAAAGGTAAGGAGTGACATGTGTTCCTAGGGACAAAGAATATGAGATTTGAAACTTGCACAGCATAGAATCTTTTCTGAGAAATCTGCAAATAAATTCCCCCAAGTTTAGGAAAGCTTCACGACTGGGGTCCATTCTCAGTTTTGTTCATTGGTCATTTTGTGTCATGGGCATCTGGGAGAAAAGTGCACACGAGGCAGAGGCCTAGTCTCTGAACTGGTATAATGTCAATCCCACTGTGTTCTATGGGGCAAAGCAAGCCACCGGACCAAGCCTTGCTGAGGATAGGCTCCAGCACTTGACAGAAGGAGCTGCAAAGTATTGAGATCATTTTTTAAATCTACACACCTTCAGGTTTTGATTAATCTGATAAGTAATATATACTTTACAGAGTTTTCATGGGCATTGAGTAAAATATGGCACTTGTTTCAGTGGCTAGCATAGAGTAGTCATGGTAGATAGATAGCTCTTTATTAGCTGCATAGTTATTGTTAGAAATGTTACCTGTGTTTAGATCAGCAGGATAATGATATTCTGTTACTTGTACCCCTGTCTTGTATATTTCTTCTTCTCACCATGATTATTGAATAATACACAATTAGCTGTCGTTTTTTTCAGAACTATAAACTCCATTAGGGCAGGGACTCTGACATTCTTATTTATAGTTGTATAATCATTTCCTGATACTTCACATTGCTAAAGTAGATGCTCCACAAATATTTGTTGAATGTATGAAGAGAATATTAAATGCTGCTTACAAAGAACATTCTAGAAAATCCAAATCTTGTTATTCTGATTTTTAAAAATATTCTTCCAATGGCTCCCCGTAGTGTTCATAATAAAATTTAAGCTTTTTAGCTTAACCTATAAGGCTATCCATGATCCAACCCCTGCCTCTGTTACCTCACCTCTGACCCTTTCTATACATGTAATCTGTCTTCCACCAGTTTTCTGTATTTATCATATTATAATGAAAGGTATCTTTTTCATGAAATACCCTGATCTCCCTTCCTCACCTGGCTAAACACCTACATGTCTTTAAGACTGAGGTCAATAATTTCCAACTCTGAACATCCTTCTTGACATTTCAGCCTTGGCCAAATGTCACTCCTAGCATACTATACATAACCCTGTCACAACAATGATCAAGCTATAGAGCAGGTGCTGTATCTTTCATCTGCATATGACCAACAAGTGTCTGGTATATAATAGATGCTTTATAATTATTATGGGAGTGAATAAAGACAAGATGGCAGGTGTGGAGGAAGGGTATCTTTAAAACACATTGCCAAGAATTTGAAGGAATACCCCATTTAAGCCCGGGGATATGTATTTCTTCTGTTATTAAAGTCTCATTAGAGTGGTCTTCCACTAAATGGACTAAATTGCCCTTCTCTGTGCTTAAAATAATCCTGAGTAGTGAGCTTGGTGTTATTCTATTCCCAGATGACTAACCTCTCTTTGCACTGAAGCTTGACTTCATTTCTCTTTGATTGCTTTTGTTGATGGAGCAGGTGGCTTTTGCTTTATTTCTGAACCATCTCAAAAAACAGACTCATCCAAGTAAAGTTATGTTTGAACAGTGTTTAACTGTTCACTTGGTAATGGCTAAATTATTTTGGCATCTTGAGCACAGAGCCAGTCTCAGCTTTTCCATAATAATAATGATATTGTGTTAGGACAAGTGCCTTCAGGGAAGAAGAGAGATCCAGCATCAATTTGACAAGACTAATGTTTAGTGAATTCTGCTGCATTCACTTTTCAATAGAAAGAGAAAAATGATAGTTATACAAGCACCCTGTGAATCCTGTGCATGTCATTTGTGCATAAGTTAAAGTAGCCCGCAAGCAACTTTTTACTTATTCTTCTTTCATTTACTATTTTTCTTAAAATGTAATACAAATGCATTCTGAACAATTTTAGGTCACCTAGTGCTTTTCCTTATTTCCCAACTATAACCTAATTCTTCAGATTCTTAACTACTTAGAGGAAGAGTGACCAAAAAGGCATACAATTTAGTAAATAAAATTATAGCAGAACATCATCAATGATTTACAATATATAAATAACCACATTTTCCTGTTTCTTAGGAGTCAGCTGGAGCTAACTGTTTCATAAATATATTTGATAATTTCACAAGATGGGTAGACTTCATTTTAGAAGAAAATTATTTTTTATTTTTCTTTGTAATGTCACCTAATATTGAGCATGTGCTTTTTTATCAATTAATTAATATTAGCATCAATTAATTCCCCTTACTGTACTAATAATAAATGACATACTTAAATGCACTTAGAATGAGTAGGGCTTTGCTTGATTAAAACTGACATTCTCTTTATCCAGGTGAGAAAACTGAGGCCCAAAGGAGGCTGTAACTAAGACAAGGTCATACAGCTGTCTAATGTAAGAATTAAACTAGGTAATAAGACATCGGTTTCTTTCCTTTTTGTTCTTTCTACTACAGCTTTTATTCTATTTGTTCTTTTGGTATCATCCTTCTCAATGCTTATTTATAACAAATTGTTTTAAAGGTGGCTATTCATATTTAATAGAGTGAAATTTTTAGCTTAATAGAATTAGCTTTAAGATGCATTTGTTTAAAGATACAAGACAATTATTATCCAGTTCTGATTTCATAAAGCTATCTTTTTAAGGGTATTTTTAATAAACAAAAAGAAATTAATATTTAATTAATATGTCTGAAAATTATAACTCTTATTCAGCTTATTTTGGGATATATATGCTGTAGGCAAGATATGGTAGAAATGAAATATATAATATATATTTAATTTGTATTTAAATTAATCTTTCCTTGATGCCAGCAATTCATTGGGAGTATTCTAAAGCATTGTTTTGAATATTCTGACAACATCTTATTATGTTGTACTCAGACTTTAAAATAAATCTACATATAAAAATACAGATATATTTATGATTAGTCTAATTTTGCATTCTGGCTATATCATTATTCATGTAATCAAGATACAAATATATCTGTGTCATATTAAATAATGGTTGAGTTCCTTTTTCCTTTAAATTAAAACCTCTGTACACATGTTAAGAGTGCAGTAAGGTGCTATAAGGAACCTATACATTACATATATTTCTATATTTTCAATATATTTTAAAATGCAAAATTATATTTACAGAATTATTATCTCGATGAACAAAAATACAAGTATTCCTGTATGTGTCAAGATTACAATTGTATATATGTGATTATTAATGTGTGTATTTCTTTTAAGATCTCATTCATTTAATATCATCTAATTTTTCTTTACTTCATGATGTGTATCTACCTCTTTTAAGATCTCATTGTAGCAACAAGAAAAATAAAATACCTAGGAATAAACTTAACCAAGGAGATAAAAGACCTGTACTCAGAAAACTACATAACACTGAAGAAAGAAATTAAAGAAGATACAAATAAATGGAAGCATATACCATGCTCATGGATGGGAAGAATCAACATTATTAAAATGTCCATACTACCCAAAGCTATTTATAGATTCAATGCAATCCCTATTAAAATACCAGCAACATATTTCACAAACCTAGAACAAATACTTCAAAAATTTATATGGAACCAAAAAAGAGCCCGAATAGCCACAGCAATTTTGAGGAAGAACACAGTAGGGGGAATCACAATACCTGATATCAAACTATACTACAAGGCCACGGTAATCAAAACAGTCTGGTACTGGCATAAAAACAGACATATAGATCAATGGAACAGAATAGAGAGCCCAGAAATAAACCCAGGTTCATATGGTCAACTAATATTTGACAAAGGGGGAAAGAACATCAAATGGAGTGAAAAGAGCCTCTTCAACAAATGGTGTTGGGAGAACTGCACAGGGACATGCAAAAAAATGAAACTAGACCACCAACGTACACCATACACCAGAATAAACTCAAAATGGATCAAAGACTTAAATGTAAGCCGTGATACCATAAAAGTCCTAGAGGAAAAAATAGGCAGGAAAATTTCAGATATCCCACGTAGCAACTTTTTCACTGATATATCTCCTAAGGCAAGGGAAATAAAGGAAAGAATAAACAAATGGGACTACATCAAACTAAAAAGTTTCTGCTCAGCTAAAGAAAGCATCAGCAAGATGAAAAGAAAACCAAGCATATGGGAAAATATATTTGCCAATGACATCTCAGACAAGGGATTGATCTCCAAAATATATAAAGAACTCATACGACTCAACACCAAGAAGAGAGACAACCCAATTAAAAAATGGCCAAAGGACATGAACAAACACTTCTCCAAAGAAAACATACAGAGGGCCCATAGACATATGAAAGTGTGCTCAACATCACTAGCCATCAGAGAGATGCAAATAAAAACCACAATGAGATACCACCTCACACCAGTCAGAATGGCCATAATCAACAAATCAACAAACAACTTGTGCTGGAGAGGATGTGGAGAAATGGGAACCCTGGTGCATTGCTGGTGGGAATGCAGACTGGTGCAGCCACTATGGAAAACAGTATGGAATTACCTCAAAAAACTAAAAATGGAACTGCCTTTTGAACCAGCAATTCCATTGCTAGGCTTATACCCGAAAAATCCTGAAACACCAATTCAAAAGAACCTATGCACTCCAATGTTCATAGCAGCACTATTTACAATAGCCAAGTGCTGGAAACAACCTAAATGCCCATCTGTATATGAGTGGATCAAAAAACTGTGGTACCTTTACACAATGGAGTTCTATGTAGCAGAAAGAAAGAAAGAACTTCTACCATTTGCAACAACATGGATGGAACTAGAGAGAATAATGCTTAGTGAAATAAGCCAGGCAATGAAAGAAAAATACCTTATGCTGTTACCTATTGCAGGAAACTAATGAATAACACAAACAAATGAGCAAAATTGAACCAGAGCTATGTAAACAAGAAGTAGACTAACAGTAACAAGGGGGGAGGTGGGAGGGAGAGAAGGGGGTAAGAAGGGGAAGTGTCAAGTCAAAGAACATGTATAAATGACCCACGGACATGGGCAACTGAGTAGGGACTGAATGTGGGGGAAGGGAGGGGCAGGGTACAGGGAAGCAAGAGGGGGAAAAAAGGTTGACAACTGTAATGGAAAAACAAAAAAAATATTTTTTTTAGTGGGGGAAAAATGAAAATATGAAGAATGGAAATGCCAGTTCAGTGAATATTAGGTCAAAGATTTTCCTTCACGTTGTATATTTTTCTCCCTATTTGATCTCTCCAGAGTTCGGCATTCTAAACAAGTAAGTAATGACTTAATAAGACCAGTTGTTAACAGAGGTTCTTTATTTTTTTTTTTGACCACGTCTTTGACTGGAATGTCAAGCCTAAAGGAGACATACTTGGGCTCAAGTTGTTACCAAAAAGCCCTGAGGAACTGGGAATGACTTTCAAAGGTAATAAAAGCCTGTGAGATAAAAGGTCTGCTACCATGGCTGGTTGTGCGGTCCACAGCAATCTTTCCAGGGAAGGAATGAAGGTTGTTTTCCTGAAAGATGGCTAGAAGAGACCTTAAGGCACAATGGAAAACCAGAAAGACTTGGAAAGGACAGGTGTGTACAGGCAAGGATGAATGTCAGGTATGTGGCCCAGCTTCTGTACCATGAAGAGCAGACTGAGTGTCACCCTAGATGTTCCTTGGGTAAGTTCCAGCAAAGCAGAACTAAAGTTCATAAGTGATCATTTGCTGCTCTTGTTAAGTTTATGCAAATGAACAGGATACATTAAAAATGGACTTAATGTAGTCCCTTTAAAGACAAGGAGGGTAATCTTAGGGAGAAAAATCATTATTCAAGGAAAATCACAATGATCAGTAGTAGACTGTAAAGTAGGTCAGCTAACCATCTTAAAAGTTTCTTCTCATTTAAAATATGGTTTCACTTGAAAATTAAACCATGTCTGTGATATCACCAAAGAGATTCAAGTTGCAGACAAGTAGAATGTCAAATGCCTTGCAACTGGATGTCTTCCCAATAAGACAGTCTTACAGATTTAGAGACTCGTTTGTTGGTTATGTTACATAAATTAACATGTGTTTTCTGTTTTCAAAGGGCATAAGCCTATGACTGCATTACCTGAGTGATTGTCTGTACGCATAAGCCTCACTTAATCCTCTCTGCAGCGCTGCCTCCTGAGACTCAACGGTTTGGCTGAACTAAATGGCTGGGTTGGTGAAGAATGGGGTGGTCTGTGGGCTTCACTTTAAAACTGGTTTCTCTTTTTTATCCTAATGGCTTGGACAGAAAGGGCCCAGAGGTCTGAGAGGGGGGAAACATAAACTATTTCCCTCAGCCCAAACTAAATATAATGGGCAAAAGGGTTTTGGACAGGTGAGATGTGCCTAGCACACCTTCCTCCATAGAAGCCCCCCCTTTTTTTTTCTTTTTTTTTTCCTAATGTGGAACATTGAAAAATTAATCCCTGCCTTTTGTCATCTAGTAGTTATGGATTGAATGATGTCTTTTAACCCTTTTCGCCAAATCTGTTGTCCCCAGAACACAACAAGGATGCCAGCCTGTTAAACCAAGCATGCCGTTGTCCAGAAACAGCCAACTGACCTGGAGTCTGCACAATCCTTCCCCATGTGGGAAGGCCACCCTCCCCTCCACACCCCCACTATTATTAGGGATTTCTGGACCCAAGTGTAGGTAGGACGACGACCATGTCCAGCTTGAAGCAGCTAGAGGAGCTTGAGACCTTCGCCCATTGTCCTTTACAAGATTACAAAGTGTCTTAATATCTGAGAGGGAGGGATAGTTATTTTTTATGAACCATGGGTATGGACTTGGAGGGGGGGATTGCTGGGGGAGGGAGATGCTGGGTGGAGGGGAGTAAAGGGGAAAAAATTGGAACTATTGTAACAATATAATCAATAAAGAAAAGCTGGGGGAAAAAAAAGAAAAAAAAAGATCTCATTGTCAAAGAGAGGTTTCTCATTTTTCAAAGCATTTCATGGCTCTTAGTAATTAGACTTTTGAAAAAACATTATTTTGATTTAATATCCTTTTAATGTTAGAATCGTTTATTATATATTTTTTGAAAATTTTTAGGCAAAATCATTAAATCATAAATACTATGCATATAAATACGTATACAGTACCACAAAAGCTGGTGATATAGTGAAAAATCTGCAATAAATAATTAAATATAATATTTAAAAAAAAAACCGCAATACAATGAGGCCGCAATAAGTGAACGGCGATATACAGAGGGACTTCTGTATCTACAGTGAGCTTTATTTTTAGTTTATCTCTAATAGGTTACCCTAGTCCTGAATTTTTCTATACTGTCTAGGTTTATCTTCTGTTACGTCTAAACCACCCTGGAACACAGTTTCTGTTTGATAGATCCTTTCTGATGAATGCAAAAAGGGCAAATTCCTTGAAAATTTGTTTTCAGACTGTAAAGGTTTGTAGATACTTTAGTTCAGTGAACTATGGAATTCCTCAAGAAAAAAAAAATTAACTTATTTTTGCTAATACAGGACATTATCATCAGTAGTGGGTGTACCCCATTAAAACGTGAATAAAAAAGGGGTATGGTGGAAAGTAGCCTCATAGGGTCATCTGATCATGAATTTCTAACTGAGCAGGTCAAGGTGGATACTCTTATCCCAGGCATTTAACTTCTTTACTAAAAGGATTATCTTTACCTTAAGCATTGTTTTGTCCATTGTTTTTGTGCATCTAAGATAACACACCTTTGAAGTATGCCTTTTTACACCCCTCCCCCTAATACCTAGACCACTCTTTCAGAGCCCTCCTTTTAAAGCATGCAAGAGGTAATGTGATCCTCATCTTGCTTTCTCTCACCATCCTGTAATCTTCCTTACCTTTACTCCCATTCTGAAATGCTTAAAAGAATCTGCAAATTTACTCTGCTAAGCATTTTTCTCTTCTGAGACCTTGCTTCCAACTATATCCTATGTTTGACTGAAGTAGACTCTTATAAACTTCTCTACAGGTTTGAATATTTCTTGCATAGACAAATAAAAATATATGATATTAGTTTAGTAGCTGCTGTTTGGATAGAAGGCAAGCCATGATATGCTGTGGAAGAATATTAGGCAATATGTCTGCTGAGGTAATGTGGAGGATGATCATGTACACAATGAACTTTTAACTTTAGGGGAAGAATTCAGAAAATAAAATGCCAATATGTATATTGGTTGTTTTTGATTGCATTTGCTCAGGAATTACAGAAAGAGATGAGCTCAAAAATACAATTGGTTGGTTTGCAAGCAGGACACAAAACTAGATAATCCAGAAATCAGGGTCTTCAAATGTTGTTAGGGACAACTAATTTTAGAACCTAAACATTGAAGGTAACATTAAGAAACACTTTGAGCAACAAAGACTGATTTGAACAATAAAGACTTATCTTCCCACTACCCAACTATCAGCATGACTAAACTCCAAATCTTAAATGCTGGTGAGGGTGTGGAGTAACAGGAACTCTCATTCACTGCTGGTGGGAATGAAAAATTATAGAGCCACTTTGGAAGACAGTTTGACAGTTTCTCACAAAGCTAAGTATAGTCTTACCATATGATTCAACGATCCCACTCCTATGTATGCACTCAAAGTTATTGAAAACTTACATCCACACAGAAACTTGCACATGAATGTTAATGGCTGTTTTATAATAATTACCCCAAATTGGAAGCAACCAAAATGTCCTTCAGTAGGTAAATGGATGAACAAACAGGGGTTCATCCATACAATGAGATATTGTTCAATGTTAAAAATAGCTGTCAAGCCAGAAAAAGACACGGAGAAACCCTAAATGTAGTGTGCTAAGTGAAAGAAGCTAGTTTAAAAAACTACATATCTGCTGTATGATTCCAGTTATATGACATTCTAGAAAAGCAAAGCTGTGGAGACAGTAAAAAAAAAAAAAAAAATGTGGTTGTCAGGGGTTTAGTAATCTCCCTTTCCCCCAAATGAGCACTTGGAAGTATGTCATATATTAAAAATTTAAATCTCTGAAACAGGTAGATCTGGCCAGATGATCTGGCCAGACTCCTGAGTGAGGGAGGGGCCAAAAGAAATACCAGGGGCCATGTGGGTGCAGACACATTGTTAGGGTAGTGAGGCACCTGAGGACAGATTTCTTTACTCCTGCGCAGAGACATGATAGGAGATTGCCTTGCACGGAGCATGTATGAGCTAGTGAAATGTCTGGATAAAGGAAAAGCTCTCCTATTCCCTTCCAGTACATGGTGGAAGGGGAGGTGTTGTGCCAGAAAAATACCTGTCAGTCCAGCCTGGGAAAAGGATGGGATTGTCTGGGGGTGCTGGGCCCTTCTGAAGCCCATGGAAGTTTGGGCCAAAGAATTAAACGGAGGAAAGGGGGAAATGCACCGCTTCTTCCCTCTGGGGCCCACCAGGGCAGGCATGTTGTCCAGAGCATTTGCAGGGCCAACGGGTGCCAGTCCAGATGGCCGGCATGATGACGCCCCCACACGGTCAGCCACGGCTGTTGGCAGCATGCCCCGTGCTCTTGGTTTGGGAAGCAGTGGCAGCGTGGCGCTGCCAGCCCCACATGCAGACTGCAGGGAGAAGCCTGAAGCCGGACAGCAACCAGCAATAAGCTAAGCCACCTAGAGGGTCCTGCTGCAGCTACGTACGGTTCCCAAAGGATGATATTTTTTAAATGAGAGAGGAAGCTCTGGGTGCAGCCTTGCACTGGTCTAGCAGAGGGTAGCAGGATTTTCCTCTGGTTGTTCTGAAGCCTGCCATTCTTCCAAACTGTGCAGTTTTTTTAAATAAAAGACTCTTCCTTTGTCGCCAAACTTCTGCCGCCAGAATCTGCCTATTGGGTGGGGGCAAGCAGGTGAACCCCACTTTTTGTTTGGTAACATGATAAAAAACAATAATCTCAGTTTTGACTGGAACTTTCTCTTAATATTTGAATAGTCTTGAAAAAGACTGAAGGTCAGCAGTTGGCTTATTTCTTATTCTCAACAGGACCAAAGAATTTCTATTTGAAATAAGAATGAGAATACAAGAGTGTTGTACAAATAATTTTTTATAACTATGAGTATTTGATTCATATAAACTTTGAGAATCATTAAGTGAATATTTTCCTTCTTATTACTCTATTGTTTTTGAGTACAAATTGTTACCTTTTAGTGTGTGTGTGAGTTTGTGAGAGAGCGTGTGTATGTATGTGTGTGTGTAAGCATAATGTATGTGTGTGTGCAAACAGTGAAAGAACTGGAAGAGGAACAGATTAGGATTATCAAAGCACAGGAAGACACTGTGGTATGGTGGAAAGAACCTGGGAAGATTTGAGTCTAAATCAGCTTTTAGTTCTATGGGCCCCTGAGGAAGTTTTGCTAAGCTCTATGAGTTTTGATTTACTTACCTGCAAGTGGGATTAATGATTTATAGCTCATAAATATTAAATAGGGTTAAATGAGATAATACATGCACAGGGCTTGGCTCATATAGAAGCTCAATAAATTCAATGTTAGCTATTTTCATTCTTCTAATATTTCAAAAACCACTACAATTGCTTGAATAAATAGTGGGTCAAATGAGAAAGTAAATCTAGAGAAATGTTTCCTTAGTCAGGGCACCGTATAGATTCTTTTGTACAAATGAATAAACTTTTCTTTACATCCAGTCTCAATTGTTAAATATTTTCTGAGCAATTATTTTTAACAATACTAAGGTATATGCATTTCAGATATATAATTATTTTCTTCAAGATGCTTAGAAGAAAATTCAGAGTGATTATTTGTATGTTTAACGGAACAAATATAACTACTAATAATTTAATGCTAGTTGGCAAGTGAGGTCAGATTATTATGATGTGGGAATGTTGGCAAAATTCAAGTGGAAAATGAAAGATTTGTATCTGTATTTTAAATGATGAAAATGGCTTAAATAAATTAATACATGGAATTGGAACATGGGAGAAAAGTATGTGACTGACATCAAGTGTTTACTCTTTCAGGCACTATCAACAAATTTCTAAATATAGAGATGGGACCTGATATAGTGTTTGCATACAAAAAGATGGAGACAGAAAGAGAGAGACATCTTCATTTCAACTCTTAAAATTAGCTATTATTAACTCAGGTTTGCAGATAAAGCAATTAAAATTATTCCATTGATAATTTTGCCCAGGTTCTAGCCAGCAGGCAGAGAAGTGGGTTTACCAGCCCAATTTCAACCCACTAGGGTGTGCTTTTTCTAAGACAGTGTAAAACTTCTTTGATAGTACAATTTTTTTTGAAGAAAGATAGTGAAATACAAGGTTAAAGAGGTTAAAGTAAAATTACTTATTTAGATAATTTTTGCTCTCCCAAATTCACAGATTTCTGTATCCATCAAAAGTAAGGCTGGGCCTCTCAAGATGGAAAGATGGGAAAACAAAAAGAAATGTAGGTATTTTATGGAATACTAACTCATTTTTTTACTTTGACTGTTACTTTATAAGTTCAAAAATTCTTGAGATGACTAATATGTCTTTTATAATATTTGTTTTAATAAAATTTTTGTTCATTTGGAATTCCTCCTATCTTCATAGGTGTTTTCTGAGTAAATGTATTTGAAGTTTCTAAGTTGACTTCAGTAGGCAGGGCAGTGGAATTAGATTACATAGCATCATCAAAAATACAATCTGGTAGCTTTTTATTTTAATAAATTTAAGTTGTTTATATTATAAGAATTTTCTTTTTTGTTCTGGATATCTGGATTATGTAATATTTATAATACAATTATATCATTATATATTATATAATATTGATATATACCAGGTTGTACAGAATTGTTAATGAGAAATTTCTGTTCTTTCTGTCAAATATTTATGAGACTATCACCAAGGTCAGTAAAAGGAATTATAATAATTTATCTTACAGTGCTCGAACACATTATGCAAGGCTTTTATTTCTATATTCTTTGATGAGACATCTTCAAAATGTTAGTAAATATATATAGCTTGAGTAAATAGTTATAAATTTTCTATATCTCAAAGAAGTAATTTTATCAGTTTTATATGTATGGTTTGCTTCTGTACTATTATTTAACATCATCTATCAACATTGCTGTAAAATTCTGTGGGTATCTCCTTTTTGTTCTCTTGAGGGACAGTTTTTTGAGTAAAATTCATTTTCTACAAAATTCTGTGACATATTCATTGTCTTCCGCGCAAGGCTTGCATTAAGGTTGCTTAGATCAGAACTAGATTTTTCTCAAATCAAATTAACATGTTATTTTTATGTGAGGTTATTATTTATTGTTTAAATTTGTGGCTTTAAGTGTTATCTGTTTATTATTAGATTCTCCTAGAAGTTACCTAACTGGCTTATGTCATATGTATAAAATTTTTCACTAATCGTAATATTTACTGTCTTTTGGTGTTTTCTGTAAATAGTGTAAAAATATCTTTGCACCTATATTTATTATATAGGCACATATAATCAAGAAAATGTTATCCATATTTCTATGATCCAGTGATAATTATCACTATATTTTAGATATATTTTGAGAGAGAAAATAGATACATAGATACAAAAAATTATACTAGAAGTTTTAATTTTTTTTGGTGAAGTTACATTCAGACACTCATTTCTCCAAAGAATATATACAAATGGCCAGTGTGTACATGAGAAGATGGCAAATATTACTAATAATCAGGGAAATGCAAATCAAAACCTCAAAGAGATACCACCCAACACCTATGAGGATGGCTATTATCAAAAAGAAAAAAAAGCAGAAGAAAAAAGTTGTTGGCGATTTGCAGAGATATTTGAATCCTTGTGTACAAGTGGTGGGAATATAAAATTGTGCAGTCACTGTGTAAACAAATGTGGAGGTCCCTAAAAATTAACAATAGTATTACCACCCAGCCACATTTTTTCAGTATATTTTATTGATTATGTTGTTACAGTAGTCCCAACATTTTTCGCTTTGCTCTCCTCTGCCCAGTAACCCCCTTCCCTCTAGCAATCCCAACCCCCTTAGTTCATGTCCATGGGTCATGGGTGTAAGCTCTTTGGCTTCACCTTTTCCTATATTATTCTTAACTTCCCCCTGTCTATTTTGTACCAAACAATTATGCTTCTTAGTCCCTGCACCATTTCCCCATTTCTCCACCTTACCCCTCCCAGCTGTTAACCCTCCCAATGATCCCCCCCATAGCTATGATTCTGTTCATATTCTGGTTTGCTTAGTTGAATTTTGTTTTCATTTTTTAGATTCAGCTATTGATAGTTGCGAGTTTGTTGTCATTTTAATGTTCATAATTTTGATTTTCTTTTTCTTAAGTAAGTCCCTTTGACATTTTATATAATAATGGCTTGGTGATGATGAACTCCTTTAGCTTTATCTTGTCCGGGAAGCACTTTATCTGCCCTTGCATTCTAAATAATAACTTTTCTGGATAGAGTAATCTTGGTTGTAGGTCCCTGTTTTTCATCACTTTGAATACTTCTTGCCAGTCCCTTCTCGCCTGCAAAGTTTCTTTTGAGAAATCAGCTGACAGTCTTATAGGCACCCCTTTGTAGGTAACTCTCTGCTTTTCTTTTGCTACTTTTAAGATTCTATCTTCATTTGAACCTTTGGCATTTTAATTACGATGTGTCTTGGTGTGGTTCTCCTTGTGTCTAGTTTGTTTGAGACTCTCTGTGCTTCCTGGACTTGTATGTCTATTTCTTTCAACAAGTTTGGGAAGTTTTCCTTCATTATTTTTTCACATAAGCTTTCAGTTTCTTGCTCTTCCTCTTCTCCTCTGGCACCCCTATGATTTGGATGTAGGGATGTTTAAATTTGTCCCAGAGGTTCCTAATCCTCTCCTCATTTTTTTCAATTCTTGCTTCCTCATTCTGTACTGGTTGATTGTTTTTTTCTTCCTTATGTGACAAATCATTGATTTGAACCCTGGTTTCCTTTCCTTAACCACTTGTTTTGTGTGTATTTTTCTTTGTTTAATTTAACATAGCCTTCACTTCTTCCCTTATGTATTTGCCATACTTAAGTATATCTGTCAAGCCTGTGAGCATCTTTATCACCAGTGTTTTGAATTGTGCATCTGTTAAGTCCCTCTGGAACCTTGATTTGTTCCTTATTTTTGGGCCATACTTCTCTGTCTCCTCATCTTGACAGGCTCCTGTGTTTTTTTTGCCCTTGTGTCTTAGGTAGAGCTGTTGTGCCTGCTACGTTGTAATGGGGTGGAGTCTTCCACTTTCTATTCAACTTACAAGTGTCCAGTCTGCAAGCACCAGAGACCAACACCAAGTCCCCAGTATGGCACCATTCCCCAGAGTGATCAGCCACCTACCTGGTGATAAGTTGATTATAATGGACTGCTTTTATCATGGAAGAGTCAGTGTTTTGTTCTTACTGGAACAGACAATTACTTAACTTTGTATATGGATTTTTTTGTGTGTGTGTGCACACAATGCTTTTGTCATAACAATTATCCAGGAATTTTTGGAATGCCTTATCCAGGCCACAGTATTATATACACACTGCTTGTGACCAAGGAACCACTTCACAACAAATTAGGTGTGGGCCTATGCCCACAGAATTCACTGGTCTTACCATGACCCCCATCATCTTGAAGCAATTGTCTTGATAGAACAGCAGAGTAGCCTTTTAAAGACATAGTTATAGTTCCAGCTAGGCAAAAGTATTTTGCAGGGCTGGGACAATGTTCTTCAGAAGGGTGTATCTCCTCAGAATCAGCATCCATATATGGTTCTGTTTTTCCCATAACCATAATTCATAAGTGAAGGAATCAAGAGGTAGAAATGGGAGTTGCACCACTCACTATTACCTTCAGTTGTAAAATTCAGTGCTTCTCATGTCTCTGAATCAATAGGCCAGGAGGGCAGTTACTATAATGGCTAGGCTGAATGATCCCAATTACCAAAGGGAAATTGAACTGCTACTACACAATGCAGGTAAGGAAGAGTATGTCTTGAATATAAGACATCCCTGAGGACTTCTCTTATTACTACCATGCTCTATAATTAAGGTAAATGAAAAGCTACAATAATCCAATTTTGGTGGGATTATTAATGGCCCAGGACCTTCAGGAATATCTGTCAGAAGGTTTCCTTGGGGAAAAAGAATTCCCTCTTAAGACTGAAGCATTAACTTCTGCCTTAGTTTCCATTCTGTCTTTCAAATTTCAGCTCAAGACTGCAGTTCCAATTCTTGCCTGAATTTTAGATTTTTGGCCTACCCTACAGAATTCATATTTGCCAGCTTGGACAACCACATGAGCCAGTTTCTCAAAATAAGCTTATAATAATAATGTATGTGCATCTCCTATTGGCTCTATTTCTCTGGAAAGCCCTCATATAACAAGTTTTTTAAATTCTTTTTTTAATCTTTACTGGAGGATATATCTATTGATTTTAGAGAAAGAGGAATGGAGAGAAAGACGAGAGAGAGAGAGAGAGAGAGAGAGAGAGAGAGAGAGAGAGAGAGAGAGAGAGAGAGAGAGAGATGTGAGAGAGAAACATGGATCGGTGGCCTCCTGTACACATTCTGCCTGGGGATCAAACTCGGAACCTAGATATGTGCCCTGACCAGGAATTGAACCTGCAACCTTTTGGTGTATGGGATGATGCTCAAACCAACCAGCCACTTGGCCAGGGCTATACAAAGATATTTTAATGATTTATTGTAACCAACTGTAATGCTTTATTTTTACTTATCAAGCACATTATGTGATAGATGTTGTATGTGTTCTTAAAATGGTAAACTACATGGATATGGTCTCAGAAGGAGAATATTTTGGAGAGTTAGCCTTACTACTTTACAGTAGTTTTTAAAAGAAAACAGAGTATTTTTTATGTGTGTTTTAGAAAAACAAGAAAAGGGGATGTTGGAACATGTCACAGGTTGAGCCCCTGAGAGGGAGATTCTGAGACAGGATTTGCACGTGAAGCCTATTAGGAATTATTTCACATGTATGGAAGGAAGGCAACCCTGGCTGGTTTGGCTCAGTGGATTGAGCGTCGGCCTGCGAGCTAAGTGTCGCTGGTTCGATCTTCCAGTCAGGGCACATCAGAGAAGGAAAACTCTGACTCCAAAAAACCTCCGCTGCCTTGCAGCATACCTCTTCAGGGGAAAGGCTAAGGGAGTAAACCCCGACAGAAAATCCGGAGCCGGAGTCCCTAAGGCGGTTTGACGTTGTAGTCAACACCGGCAACTCCTGCGGCGCACCTGAAGCCAAGCTGTATTGACTCCGTCTTTCCCTTGGACCCTTCAGCTGTGAAGAGAGGGGGGGTCTGCTGCATGGGCAACAGCAGACCCTCCATATCACCCTGCCCAGGCTCTGTAGCTTCAGCTTCACTGGAGAGGACACTCCAGCGTCATCGCAAGATGTCGATTCAACACGGGAGGAGACAGATACCGTGTCACTCCCGAGTCGGACTGCACAACCATTCTCGGCGGTGCAGACAGACTCTTAAGAAGCTACACCATCGTCTCTCGAGACGGACAGCTGCCGACGACATGGAAGGAAGGCACAAAGGGAAGATGGCCAAAGGGAGAAACTAGGCTGTGATTCAGTCCCTGAAAAGGCTTCTGCCAAACCCTGAAAGAAATCCTGAAGGTGATCTGACCCTTCAGAACATTTTTGAGTTGGGGCAGGAGTGCCAGTCTTTAAACGCAGAGTTCTCTGGAAAGGGGTCATGACCTCAGGTAAGGAGACTCTTCAACTATGGCAAAATAAGACTACATGACAGAAAGTTTTGTGCATCACCTTGATTAAATTATAGTCCCCAGTTATGTATCAAACAGTAATACAGGTGTTGCGAAGGTACTTTTTGTTGGCTTTAAATAAAGAAGATTATCCTAGATAATCCTAGATTAACTGGTTGACCCTCATTCGATAAGCTGAAAGACCTTAAGAAAAGAACTATGACTTCCTTGATAAAGAAATTCTACTTGTGAATAGCACCCTTAGACTGTGCCCGGAAGATCGAGCATGTCCTTTCTGACAGCCTGTTCTACAGATGTCAGACATACCTTGTCAGCTCCAGTAATTGTGCAATCCATTTTCTTGCAATAATTATTTTTATGTATATCTCCTACTGGGTCTCTTTCTCTGAACCTTGACTGATACAGGCTCACAACTGAAAGTTGTCTGCTAACATAATGCTCAGTAGCTGGCTGATTAACCTTCAGTTCATAAGGGATACGTAAGTTCGATATCACAGTGTTCACTATGGGCTAGTTGAATTATTTCTTGTTCTGATCTTTTACATTCAAATTCATTCTTACTACCATGTACCAGACAGAGAAAGATGGGGCAAATGGAAACAGGTATTAATCCAGATGGGAGCAGAGGAGAAAGATAAAAGATGAACATCCAAATATTTATCATTATTTTGAATCCCTCTGTTCAGCAGCACCCAAAGCTAGCATTGCCTCCACACCTTCAATTAGTGTCAACTGAAGACTGCTTCAGTGGGAATTCTTCATCCTGAATATGAGATCCATCTCTAGCACAATAGCTTAAATAACATTCTCACCACTTGCTGGCTTCTCCACTGCTCTGGACTTCATAAGCATCAGTCATGCAGGCATGCCGATGCAAACAAAGAAAACAATCCACGTATCAAATATTCCAATTTTAGAAGAAGAATTAAGTTTTATTTCTCATATTTGGATTATAAGACTAACCTTGATCTTAAACTATGAGTAAAACACAGAATATGCTGGTTGGCCAACAAAATCTGAGCCACTAACATGCCAATGGAAATTGGGATTTAAAATGTCAAGTAAGAAAAGGAATGCGTCTTGGTGTGGAAGTGACAGTGGGATACTTGTGTACAGCTGGGAACAATCAGAAACTTAAACTAGAAAAACATCCACTCCACGATAAGAAGATAACAAGGAAGTTTGTCTATCTCAGCCTGGACTCTGGGGGAAAAAAACTCTCCTATTATAAAATAAGTAAATAAGTATTTATTAAATATGTTTAAAATAAATAATAAAATAAAAAGTCAAAAAGAAGTGCCAATGTTTTATGAAAATGGATGGAATTTAACAAGAATAAAATAAGACACAAAATTAAAGTATATTGTTATTGAAATTAAAAGCCTAGTAGATGGGTTAAATAGCCACTAAGTCACAACATATAATAAATTTAGTAAAATGAAAAATAGATTGAAGGAAATTACCTTAATAGGATGAGAAGCTGCAATATTTGAAGGGATAAAGGCTTAATCATTCCTAGTATTGACGAAAGACACAAATCTTCACATTTGAGAAGCACAACTGGTTCCTGAGGCGGAGAAACAAAAACAGACATCTTAAAATCAGCTGCAGGGAAAAGCAAGATCAGGTACTACAGAAGGTCATTTTTGAAGAGTACACTTTTCTACTTAAAATCAAAAGTCAAAAGATAGTGAATTAATTAGGTTGAATGTGCAGAGAGAAAATTACTGTTGACCCAGAAGTCTTTTCAGGGGTGTGCTGGAGCTGCTACTAGCCTGCAAGAGGAAGTTGTTATACCATTAGCAGCTTCAAATCTGAGTCACACATTAGCATATTTTTATATTTTGCTATAAAAGTTATAAAAAGTACCACTATACAGTTATATTTTGAATAAAAAGAATTAAATGAGGTTCAAAGGGAATGATAAAAGAAAAACAGTCCAACTTTTTCATCAAATCCGTAGATCATCTGGAAATACAAAAGCAATCTGGGGTTACTGGCTAAAAAGATACTTATTACCTCAAAGAAATTTGGCCTATTTGAATTCCTAACTCCTCCTAAAAGTTTTTCTGTGTCTATAGCCTTTGACCAATTAGTCAGTTTGGTAATTGGACTGATTCATCCCACAGAGTAAATTCTGATGGGCACTATGAACAACCTTGAGTTGACTTCTTTTTTTTAATCCCATTTATTTCTTTAGTTACATCTTCACTTTTCACAATAAACTATTTTTTTAATTATGTATATTTTATGAATGGTTATAACCAATACTTTGGTTAAAATTTTATATTGAAGGGAATTAATGAATATAAAACCTTTTGATGAATGTAAAACCAATGTACTGGATTCATATTCCTATTCTGTTTTCCCTGAAAAGATCTAGAACATGAATTCTTCAGTATTTACCTAACCTTCGTTAGTTAAACACTTTAAACTTAGTGTTTTGGGAGAGAGGTAAAATGAATTCTACCTATCAAATCTTGGAGTAGGATTTTGTCCCTCCCTAGGCTTACCGCAACATAAAATATAATATTATGTAATTTATTTTTGTTTAAGTCTGCTTAAATTAATACTTAATTTTAAATTAAATTTAAAATATTATTTCTTAAATAGGCTTAGCTAAAATACACCATTAGAGGGCTTGACAAATGTGACTGGATGTAGAAAACAGTGTTGTGTAAGGAAAGTTTTGGAGAAGAAATTAATAAAAATACATATAATAACTGTCATCAAAGATTTGACAACTTTCATACAGAGTTTTCTTTTGAAAGAGAAATTAGTGTGGATTATAGAAAGAAAAATTTTAGATTACTTTGTGAAAAACCTTTTTAGTTGTCAGTCATCCAACATTCGGATGAAAATGAATAACTTATATGGTGCTAGATATCTGAAGGTCTGATATAAAAGTGATTCCTGAATTAGATGAGGTCTAGAATTACAATACAGCAAGTACATATAACAAGTAGAGAAAATTTTTGGTTTTACTTAAAGGAAAAACAAATGGCACAGAAAGAGACTTTGGGACAAGATAAATATGGTTTTTGTTTCTTAAGCTTAAAAAAAAAAACCAGCATGATTAAATGTTAAGAAAGATAATTCAGGAGAAAAGGGAGGTATAGAAAAGATATGATTCAGATGTTGGCACATTCAAAGTTGTTCCAGAGGTTTCTAAGCCTCTCTTCCTTTTTATTCAATTCTTGTTTCCTCATTCTGTACTGGTTGACTGTTCTTTTCTTCCTTATGTGCCAAATCATTGATTTGAACCCTGGTTTCTTTCCCTTCACCACTGGTTTTGTGTGGATTTTCCTTTGTTTCATTTAGCATAGCCTTCACTTCTTCCCTTATGCATTTGCTGTATTTAAGCATATCTGTCAAGCCTGTGACCATCTTTATCATCAGTGTTTTGAACTCTATGTCTGTTAGGTTGGCTATCTCCTTGTTGCTTAGCTATTCCACTCGGACCATGATCTGTTCCCTCTTTTGGGCCAAACTTCTCTGTCTCCTCATCTTGACAGGCTCCTGTGTTTGTTTGCCTCTGTGTCTTAGGTAGAGCTGTCACACCTGTTATGTTGTAAGGGCCAGAGCCTTAGGTATTCATCAGCACCGGTGACCCATTTCACCACATTGTGGCGCCGTATGTGGGGGAGGGGTCTGAGAGGAAACAATGCTACTTGCTCAGCACTTGCCCATTTTTCAGGCACTTCTCCCACTTCCCCTATGGGACTGGCACCTCTCTAGCTGTTGCCCTGGCCATCGTTCCCAGAAGAGGTGGGTCTGTGGACATTCTGCTGAGAGGCTGGCAGTTTCTTTCTCTGCCTCAAACCCCACTGGTTTGCACAGTCATAAGCAACGAGGCTTTATTTTCCCTGGCACTGTAACAGTGAGCTGCATGGTCTGGTTTGGTGCTGGGAGTGCTCCCCAGGTGTCCCTCCTAACTTTTTAAAACGTGTGACTGTGCTTTCCACTGGCCTGCTGTTGCCGACGCTGCTACTGCCACCACACCATGTCTTCTCCGCCTGGCTCCACTCCTCCTACCTGTCTGGATGAGTATTTCTTCTTCCTATCTTTGTTTGTTGGACTTCCATGAAGCTCAATTTTCTGGAACTTCTGGTTGCCTCTAGTTTTGAGGTAGTTGTATTTCTTCTAAGTTGTGAAGGGAGATGCAGTGTGTCTGTCTATACCTCCATTTTGGCCAGAAGTTCCAGATTCTAATAACATTTTAAAATATACCTTTTAACTTCCTATTCCCTGGACATTCTGAAAAAAAAGTCTGATTTTTGAATTATTTTGTTTCACTAGAGAAGAATGAAAACAAAAAACAAAAAAACAAAAAAACAGAAAGGATACCAACATATACAGGATATGTATGGCATTTCCAGGCACTCTCAAGAAAGTTTACTTATCACAGTTTATTCTCATAAAACTCCTGAAATAAGGAGATTAATGCGATTATTTTATAGATAAGTAAACTAAGAATCAGAACGATGAAGCTATTTGCTTGACTGAAACACTGCTAGAAATGACAGAGTTAGGATTTAGAACAAAGGTCTGGCTCAATTCATAGTCCATGTTTTTTCTGTAACTCATCATTGCCTAAATAATTGAAATGTCATTTTAATGAAAAATTAATTCTCATGTGTTTTCAAAATCTTTTCTAGCATGTGAATTTTATGATAATGGTTTGAAGCAATTATTATAACTTCCCTATATTTTCAGATTTTAAAGACTTAAGACCACGTTGGCACTTTGAGACAATTCATAAGAGAGTTCACTTAGAAGTTAATATGTATGTTTTTACAGTTCAAAATTTTTCTCAATTTGCTAACTCCACTTTGTTCTATAATTCTGATATACAACAATTATTTATATATATTTTTGAAATGGTAACATACCATATGTTTAATGTCAAAATCTCAGTGATATCTTTACAAAGTTTTGAATTTTGGGTAAAATATCTTGATTTGAAAAACAGCAGTGTCATAAACTAGTTACTCAGAAGCTGCTGAATATCAGTAATTCCTTTTTAGTTTTCTCTAATAGGAAAAGCAGTTCCACGTTCTTCCATTCTATTAGTATACATGGTAATTTATAAATCAACATATTAACTTTAGCAAAGATTACTGACTGTGGATGATTGATTTTTTCCTTTTAAGTATACAACACATTGAACTTCTGTCCTATCTTCTGTAGTGTTGGCAAATATTTTATACTATTCATAAATGGGAGATTCATGAATGCTTAAAAATTCGTTATAAATTGGAGAAAATAAACCTCTATTCTAATTTGCCTAATTATTATTAATATTTATAAATCAGTCAAAATTAAATTTAAAATATGTAGATTATCAAGAGACCATTCTACATAATTAGCTGAATGTAAAATGATTTCATTGAAATCACAAAAAAAGCTTACTAATATTATGCAAAACTTCACTTCTCCCATCCTCTTTAATGATGGAAATAAGTAACTAAGACAGATAAGTCCTTTGAAAATATTTAAAATGTTAAGATTACTCAAAAATAAAGTTTTCAGAAAATGTGTTCTTTAGAATATATATGGATATATAAGACAATGGTTGGGCCATTGTTTTTTTTTAAAACACAAGTCATAACAATGAGAAATATTTAGATAAATTATTTTATGCTGAACATTATGATGATACATTAAAGGGAATCTGGATTATGTTGACTTTTAAAAAGAGTATTGAGCTTTGTGCTGGACAGCCATTAGGTGGAACTTTTTGATCCCATTGAGTGTATTTCCCTTGTTTTGTCATTCTATTTCAGTTTTATTTTTACTCATAGATTGTGGCCTTACTCTATGCATGGCACCTAGTCTTAAGATTTGGCTAATTAGGGGTTCCACCTCATGGCTTTGTGAGGGAGTTCTCTTCACTCCCATCAAGCAGTACTAACATGGCGTGACTTCTGGTATCTCCTGGTATCATTGTTCAGCCATATAGCATTAAGTCTCACCCTTTGCATCTACAGTCCAGCCATTGATCAAGAACATAAGAAACCCTCACATAGACTTCTGGGTCATCATCATCAGCTTTGAAATTAATAGCCACTTCAGTATCCCTAACCCTAATGTGTGATCCTTATTTCGGGGAGACAATGTTCTTGTTTAGTTTTATAGTTATTTATGGTAGAGGATAAGTCTAATACCAATTACTTCCTTATAGCTAGAAGTGAAAGTTCTATAAATAAATTATTATCCAAAATATAATGAGTTGGGTTTTTTTTCTTCTTCTAAGAACCCTTTTCTTTCCTGAGGGTATATATTGAAAAGGAAATGAATGTTACCTTTCTTAACTTACACTATTTGTTGGTAAACAAAATTTCCAGTATTAAGTAAAAGAATACAGGGATTAAAGCAAAGCAGCTAAGTAAAAAAATGTGTAATTCATGGGAAATAGCAATATGACCACTTTTATTTTTCCTTTTAAAAAATTTACATATTATCCATGTCTGTCAATTGAAAAGGCCTAGAAACAACGACAACATAATAGTATTGACCTCTTGTAGGTCTCAAGCATTATCTGTAAATGTCATTTCCCCCAAAAAGGAAGGAAATCTTCTTGAAAACACAACTGATCTCAAGTCTGGGTCAGAGAACGTGTTTGAGGAGCCTGGGTCATTGTGTTGTGATAGAAAATAAGCTATGAAAATTAATGGTATGACATCAAAACCTCACAGGAGCTGTTACTCAAAATGAAACAGTGTGAGTCTCAAAGAACAAAAGACTGAATTTGATTAAAACATCATGAGTATTAAAAACCATGAGTTTATCATAGCATGTGAAATGAGAAGGACTTAATAGTGTATTAATTACTAACTAATATACTAATTACTTTAATAAATTGATAATATCAAAAAGATTAAACAATGTTTCTACCTTTCCAACATAAACTGTAATTCCTGGTAACAAAAAGATTAGTGGATGAAGAAAAGTTCTTTTACAGAAAAGAATTCCAGGTAATAAGTCTGGAAGGAATAACATAATCAGAAAAATCAGTTTTGTTACCATGAACAGAAGGACTGATTCAGCAATGGTCAGTAATGGATGATAAAATCTTTAGGTGAAACTTGATGCAGTACTTTGAAGCGAAGAAATTAGGATGTCACTATCTAAAACTACATATCAATCAGTGCCACTGAAGCAAGAGAATTAGACAATGTGTGTCTCCTAAGTGATGCACTATGAAGTACTAAGCATCACTATAGAATGCTTTTGTGAAAAAGAAAAAAAAGAAATATCTGAATTGACTCAGATATTTAAGAACTTATACCAAGTCTAACAACATATATAGTGAAACACCACAAGAAATAATCAGCTAAATCTAGATTGTGGATTATCCATCAAATAACTTATCTAATTTCTTCAAAAGGCAATGACATGAAAAATACAGTGGGAGAATGAGAGACTGGTCTATATATAAAAAGAGAAAGAGAGAGAAGAAATATTTAAAATGAAACTGTTTAGATGGGATTCTAATTCAAACAAAGCAAATGTAAAAATAAAATTGAAACAAGAACATATTAGATGATAAAACATAATTGTTAATTTTATTAATTACTCACAGTGATAATGACATTATTTTGTAAAAATATCACAGTCTTTACCATTGACATATACTGAAAGTGAACTGATATGCTAAGATTAACTTTAAAATACTTCATCCCTATTCTCATCCCTACCACCCTCCTCACCCCCCAAAAAGGCAAGAAGAATGAATTGAAACAAATACAGCAAAATTTTCATGATTTTTTAAACTGTATGATGAGTCATGGAAATTTATTTATTTATTTTTTACTTTACTATTGGTATGTTTGGGCATTTTGTTCATGAAAATTTATGAAGAAATAATGAAGATACCTGTAAGTAATATTGTACTGTCTTTAAAGAAAAAAGGATTAAAACAGGCTTCATTTTAAAAGGTAATGTTATTTTTTTAATTATCCAAGGCAGGAACTTGAACTCAGTTCATATGTAGCATAGATATGATACAAACTATATCATGCAGGGAACAGAATATACCCTCGAAGACATTAACTGATGAAAGTCTAATGACTGAAATATTTATAGAGGTGTGTTAAAGATGAAGGAAACCAAGGCATGGTGAAGCCTAAGAGCCTTATGGAGTCACTATTACTCTGGGTCTGTAGAGACAAGAGCAGGAAATGGTGTTCCTGGAACCTACAAGAGATGGAGCCTTAGGAACGATGCCAGGAGAAACTTCAGAGCTGTGGAGGCAAGGCATATGCAGGAAAAGCATCATCTTCTCCTCCCTTGCTGGTGTTTTCTATCCCCACAATCCAACTGAAGGTCAGAAGCTAGAGTGTGCAGTCCACAGAGGTCAGAATGAGAAGCACAGAGGTGGCTGGAGAATGGGTGGAAGTCAAGGTAGGTGAGGAGGAGTACAGTGGGGAAAATTATTAATCTAAATGTGTATTCCTGCAAAAATATAGTTCAAATTTGGAATAAGTTCAAGTAATGTAAGGTAAAGTTTTGTTAGGTCCTCAAAGGTTTCATAATATGGATAATAGCTGTCAAATTTGGGATTTTATAATTCATCAATTGTCCATTCCTTCCATATCTTAGAGCTATTGTGAATAATGTGACAATGTGGATGGAGCTTGAGGGCATTTTGCTAATTTAAAAAAGTGAGACAGAGAAGACAAATACTTCATGGTATTACTTATAAATGGAATCTATATAAAAAGTCAAACTCATGGAAACAGGGAGTTCCCATGGGCTGTGGGCTGGGCATTGGAAAACAGGAAGAAGTTGGTTAAAGGGTATTAACTTTCAGCTATAAGATGAATAAAGCTCTGAGGATTTAATGTACACCATGATGACTATAGTTGATAATATGTATTGTATAATTGAATTTTGCTAAAACAGTAGACCTTAAATGCTCTCACAAAAATATAAATATGTGGAACTATGCATGTGTTAATTAATTAGAGGGAGGAATGTGTATGAGGTCTGTCCAATGTAATGTGGCAGCCAAGGGGAGTGGACTGGAATGTGCAAGAGTGAACAATGTACTAGTCAGTGGGGGCAGTAGATGCCGTTGAGTGAGGATGTGTACTGTGTGGCCATCATATTCAAAATGACTGACAAGTAGAGCAATGAATCTGCATCACATTTTGCATTAAGCTTGAACACTTCTCCACAGAAACTATTTGGATGATTCAGAAGGTTGCAGTTATGGGCAACTGGTGACTGGCAGTTTCATCACAATGACATGCTTGCTCATGCATCATGTCTTGTTCAGAGTTTTTTGGTGAAACATCACATCACCCAGGTGACCTAGCCCCCAGCAGCCCAGATTTAGCATCCTGAGACTTCTGTATTTTCCCCAAACTAAAATCACCTTAGAAAGGGGAGAGATTTCAGACCATCAGTGAGATTCAGGAAAACATGGTGGGGCAGCTGATGGCAATTCCAGCAAAGGATTTTGCAGAGTATTTTGGAAAGTGGAAGAGATGCTGGGAGAACTGTGTGAGCTCCCAAGGTGTCTACTTTGAAGGGGACTGAGGCATCATTGTCCTACGTACAATGTTTCTTGTATTTTATTCAATAAATGTCTCTTTTCATATTACATGGCTGAATACATTCTGGACAGACCTTGTATATCAAACCTTCACAATGTACTTTAGATTTCTTACAAGTTTGTCAATTAAAACCCAATGAATCAAAATAAAATAGTTCATTACCTTAAGTGTAACATTTACAATTTACATTTTAATAATATTTGTTCACTATATTTGTGTTTAAGACTATACAAAAATGTGTCATTTTCCCCAACATGTACGTTCTCCCCTACATGTCAGGATTAAATCTCTGTCCCTTTGGCCCAAATATTCCTATAGTTTTAACTAAAAAAAAAATTATACTAGACCAGTTAAACAGGCAAGAAAGAGTTCCTTCAAGACTATTGCAATAGAGGAGAGAGACTATTGTAATAGGAGAAAAAGATTGAACTTAACTCCACCTAAACAAAAGGTGGAGGAATGGAGAAATACTGAAGGACAATGGCAAAGGGTGGGCTTGGTCAATGTGATAAGGCCATCTGTGTTTGCTTATTGGCATTCATTGAAGTTAAGTTCTTACCTTGTCACAGAAACTGGGATATAGGGACGCTATCTTTTTTGAAGATTACATTTCAAAAGGATGACTGCCAGGTTCTTGAGAAAGACACCCTTGGACTGTAGAAGACTTACACCTCAAAGGGGCTGAGAAATAATTTACAATTCAAGCTTTCTAAAGTAAATGTTCTGAGAAGGGAGTTCAGAGGCCTATAGTCAGGAAGAAACTTGTTTAAAGTTTAGTCAAGATGAGGGGAATATTAAAAAAAATATTATATTAATATTATATTAATATTATATAACATTATATTAATATTCTAATTATGAAGATTTTATAAAACAGTTATGTACTTTGGACTCAATGCCCGCAAGGCATTTAGGTACAAGTAATGTATTACTATTTCAAAGTTAAACTTTTAAAACAGTTTTTAATTTCTTTTTCATTATATTTTCCATTACAATTTATACCCCTGATACTCTACCCCAAAATCACCACACTGTTGTCCATGTCGTTGAGTCCTTTTTCCTTTTTGTTCAATCCCTCCAACCCCTAACCTCTACCCAGCAGAGCTGTCAGCCTGCTCTCTGGATCTGTCCCTATTTTCTTTGTTAGTTCAGTTTGTTCATTAGATTGCACATATGAGTGAGATCATATGGTATTTGTCTTCCTCTGACTGGCTTATTTCACTTAACGTAAGGTTCTCCAGTTCCATCCACACTGTCATAAAGGGTAAAATTTTCTTTTTTTATGGCCCAGTAGTATTCCATTGTGTAAATGTCCCATGGTTGTTTTATCTACTCATCTACTGATGGACACTTGGGCCGTTTCCATATCTTGGTGGTTGTAAATAACACTGTAATGAACACAGGGATGTTTATATTCTTTCAAATCAGTGTCTTAGGTTTCTTCAGATAAATTCTCAGAAATGGAAGCTGGAAGAATTATGCTACCTAATATCAAACTATACTGTAAGGCCATAGTAATCAACACAGCATGATTCTGGCATTTAAAAAATACACATAAATCAATAAAACAGAATAAAGAGCCTAGAAATAAACCCACACCTTCATAGTCAATACTTGACAGAAGAAGCAAGCACATACAATGAGCTAAAGACAGTTTATTCAAGAAATGGTACTGAGAAAGTTAGATATGTGCAGAAAAATGAAACTAGGCCACCTTATTATGCCACAAACAAAAAATAAATTCCAATTGGATTACAGACTTAAATGTTTGTTGGACTTGAAACCATAAAAATCCTTGAAGGAAACATAGGAAGTAATATCTCAAACATTATAGCAATATTTTTTTCTAATATACAGTATCTCCTCAGGCAAGGAAACAAGGAAAAAAAATTTTTAAATGGTGCTACATCAAACTAAAAAATTTTTACACAACAAAGGAAACCATTAACAAGTAAAAAGACAGCCCACTGAATGGGAGAACATATTTGCCAATACATCTGATAAAAGGTTAGTATCCCAAATTTATAAAGAACTTATAAAACTCAACAGCAAAACAAAAATCCAATTAAAAAATGGGCAGAGGACCTGATTAGACACTTCTACAAAAAGGACATACAGATGGCCAATAGATATACAAAAAGATGCTCAATGTCACCAATCATCTGAGAAATGCAAATTAAAACCATAATGAGATATCACCTCACACCAGTCAGAATGACTATCATCAATATACCACCAAACAAGTGCTGGCAAGGATGTGGAGATGGGAAAACTTTTGTACTGCTGGTAGAAATGCAGACTGGTGCAGCCACTATGGAAAGCGATACGGAGTTAACTCAAAAACTTAAAAATAAAAGTGCCAAAGTTAACTTTATGTTTAAACTTTAGAAAATTTGGTTCATTATACTTTTGTTTTACTTTAAAGAATTATAATTCCATAAAACTAAGCCTTCCATCTAATAAACAAAAGGATCTGAGAATCCTGGGCTCTTTATCCCAGAAGGAATCAGCAGCCAATCTGTTGTCACAGATAATGAGGGCCAATGAGCAGCTCAACTGTTGAAAGAAGTGATAAACCTATCTATTAACTAGAAAGGCACTCTATATACTAGGGCTCCATTGTGGGAGGATTGGCATAAACGTACATAGTAAATTAGAGCATTAAAAAAATTGCATGACCAAAATTCTTTTAGACAATCTAGTAAAGGAAATTCACCAGCATATTTTGTCTTTCTTTTTTTGATTGATATACAATTTACATTACAAAAGGTTCTAGCCTCTCTTGTCTTAAAACTTTATGCCTCCTGCTTCTTGAGTTTTCTTGGTTTTTTAAGCTGAGTGAAAGTACACAGGGAATTATGTTGGTAAAGCATTTATAAGAGAATAGGCCTGAAGTCCCTTGGAAAATATAAGCAGAGAAAAATGAACGATATTTTTTCAAGAACTAATGGACAAATCTAAATATATCTTTTCATAGGTATGACCAGAATGCTACAATTGAAGACATGCTGAATAAAAATGCTTTTACAAAACAAAAGAATGGCTATTTAGGCACAGAAATAATATCTGCCTATATAAGAGAAAAAAGAAGAAAGTCAACAAGGAATTATGAACATTTGTAGAATTGGGCAATCTGAAAATATTGAGTTCTGGTCTATGTCTCAATGAAAAGAAACTGAAATCATCAATCAGGACTGGTCTGTACATATGGCTTATATTATTCGTAGTTTTGAATTTGTCATCTGTTTTCTGCATGTACTCTCACTGACAAAGTTAGCATTCAATAGTAAGATGACCCCCCAAAAATGTTAATAAAACTATTTCAGGTGTGTAAAGCACAGTATATTTCTAAGTACATTGTAAGTGCTCATAAATGGTACTAATTATTATTAGCCAGTATTTATTTTCAATATGGTACCTTAATAGAATTTTTGTATAGCATTTTATGTATAGTATTGCATTTTAGCACATAGTATAGCACATAACATAGCATTTTACTAAATCCATCTACCTTTTCCCAGGTTAAAATATTTCATTAATAATTAGAAAGGGGTATAGTAATAACTGTTCAAATGTGGGTCTTTATGATTAATTCATTGTCATTTTATAAAAATGAAAGTGCATCCCCCCAAACTGCTACAGTAGGAGAAGTATATTTACTTTGTTTTATGTTAACTGGGTGACTCCTCTGTATACAATAGTGTAGTTCAAATACAACTCAATGTCTGATACAGGCAAGAAGATAAATCATAGAGCAAGGTCCTAAAAATAGCCAGTGATTATCTGTTAGCTCCCTAAGTTTCAGATGCAACTCACTTCTACTCCATTCAGACAATGGACACAAAACCCAAATGGCCAAATTTAAAGCTATGGGGTATCAATAATTAATTTAAAGCCAGATTTTGAATTCTATGTTCTTCTAATTAATGTTCGTAATTTTTTTAAGAAGGTAAATTTACATGATGCCATAATGACTTTATAAAATTCTTTGCTGGTGAAGAAACCAATATCTCAACTTTCTGTTTGGAATTGCTCTTAAACTCCTACCAGAGCATAACATGGTCACTATCATTATGCATGAGATCCCAGAAGAGCTCTAATGAGCTCAGACAGAATGACTAGGATTAGAATTACTTGAATGTCTACAGGGATGCTTGCAAACTTCTTCATTGCCAAGAAAATAAAATTCAAAAACTGGAAGGACCACAGACTTTGGCCAAGATATAAACTCAAAAGGAAAATTAAGAATTTTTACTTCTACAGCCACATTATATAATTTACTTTATCCTCTAATTATAATCTTAAACTACATGATTAGTAATTTTAGTTTTAGTAACTTATTTATTGATAGTAAAGTTACATAATGCCAAATAAGTCTCTGTTAAAGGACAAATGTCCTTTGAAATATATCAGATCAATCCATGTTGAATCTATATTTTTGCATTAATATCTAGTATGACTATGAAAGGCAGTAAAGGTCCCTATTCCCCTGCTTTCCAAAATTCCTTTAATTCAAATTCTTCTGTGTCAACAACATATGACATTTGTCTTCCAGATTTATACTAAAGCAATTTGTCAGACATTTCTTCACTCCTGGAACATAGAGTCCAAACAGCTGTTTTCAATCTTTATCCCTCCCAGGACTTTTGGCTCAGTGACATCTCACCTCAGAAGATTTATTGGTGTCTTGACTACAAAGAAAGTCAAGTGAATACTCATAATCTCACACAGTAGAATAATGTTTCCGGGAAATGAAAGACTGTTATAGTTGCCCAGTCTAATGATAAAAATGGCCAAAAGTATAATTAGTTTACAGATCGCTTAGGATAAGGAAATGCCTACTCATGTCAATTCTGAGCATTTCCCACTCTAGAGTAAAATAAACACTGCTATGCTAACTGTTGTGAGTATTCATCTTAAATTCTCTAATCTACATTTTTAAAGATCTAACAAGTCCAAGTTCAATAAACGTCTATGGAAAATTTTTAAATAAAGGTAATACAATTTTTATTATATTTAAAATGGTGAATAGAAAAATATAGTCAATAGGAAGACCTGATCTTTACTTTTCATTCATGAACACTTTATTAATTAGACATTTAATTTTTTTTCATAGAATTAAGATTCCCTCTTTTGTTAGTCCCTCCTGACAAATTGCAGGCAGGTCAGCAACGCTGCAGCTACAGTGCAGCTGTTCACTGTGCTGTAACATCTTCATGCCCACGCCTCTTTGTGACATAAAGGGAATTGTAGATGGACTGGAAAGAGTAATGAGAAATGTACAGATGATCTCTGTGGTATCTTCCAGCTCGAAGAGTCTGGGGCTTAGGGTAATCTAAATTACTCATTTAATTCCATTTCTGCCTAGATGGTACTCCTTACATAGAGTCAGTGTATATATATATTCAGCAATTATAATAAAATTAAGTTTTGAAATAATTGCTGCATCAGGCATATTATAACACTTCATTCCAGGGAATTTTATTGCATTTACAGACTGTTGCCTTTTTCTCTCCATTAGCTACCTTCCTCTCCCCCATTTTTCATTTCATATAAAAATATTTATCAAGGTAATATGGATATGCAATTTAAAAATACATAGCATTGAAAATCACACTTCCCATTGCTAATCCCCAATAATAAATACTTCTCTCTGTCCCTTCTGATATTTACCTACATTTTTCTAGGTAACATGTTAATGCCATTATTTTTAAGTATATTTTATTGATTATGCTGTTATAGTTGTTCCAATTCTTTCCTTTTGCCCCCCTTCTACCCTATACTACCCCCCTTCATGCCAGCAATTCCCCCTTCTTAGTTCATGTCGATGGGTCATGCATGTAAGTTCTTTGGCTTCACCCTTTTCTAAACTATTCTTAACATCTTCCTGTCTATTTGGTACCTACCAATTATGCTTCTTGAATCCTGCACTGTTTCTCCCTTTCTCTCCATTTCCCCTCCCAACTGACAACCCTCCAAATCATCCTCATACCTATGATTCTGTTCCTGTTCTGGTTGTTTGCTTAGTTTGTTTTTGTCGTTATTTTTTAGATTCAGTTGTTGATAGTTGTGACTTTGTTGTCATTTTAACATTCATAGTTTTGATCTTCTTTTTCTTAAATAAGTCCCTTAAATATTTCATATAATAATAGCTTGGTGATGATACATTCCTTCAGCTTTACCTTGTCTGGGAAGCACTTTATCTGCCTTTCCATTCTAAATGATAGCTTTGCTGGATAGAGTAATCTTGGTTGTAGGTCCTTGCTTTCCATCACTTTGAATCTTGCCAGTCCCTTCTTGCCTGCAAAGTTTCTTTTGAGAAATCAGCTGACAGTCTTATAGGCACTCATTTGTAGGTAACTCTCTGCTTTTCTCTTGCTACTTTTAAGATTCTCTCTTTATCTTGAACCTTTGACATTTTAATTATGATGTGTCTTGGTGTGGTCCTCTTTCGGTCCAACTTGTTTGGTACTCTCTGTGTTTCCTGGACTTGTATGTCTATTTTCTTCACCAAATCCGGGAAGTTTTCTTGTATTATTTTTAAAAAATAAGTTTTCAATTCCTTGCTCTTTCTCTTTTCCTTCTGGCATCCCTATGATTTGGATGTTGGTATGTTTAAAGTTGTCCCGAGGTTCCTAGTCCTCTACTTGTTTTTTTCAATTCTTATTTCTCTTTCTGTTCCAGGTGAATGTTTATTTCTTCCTTTTGTTCCAAATTCTTGATTTGAATCCTGGCTTCCTTCCCATCACTGTTGGTTCCCTGTATATTTTTCTTTATTTCGCTTTGCATAACCTTCTCTTCTTCCTTTATTTTGTAGCCATACTCAATCATTTTCTGAAATCCTGACCATCAGTGTTTTGAATTCTGCCTCTCATAATTTGCCTATCTCCAATTTATTTAGTTCTTTTTCTGTGGTTTTGTTCCATTCTTTCATTTGGGCCATATTTCTTTGCCTCCTCAATTTGTCAGCCTCCCTGTGTTTGTCTCCATGTATTAGGTAGAGGTCCCTTGACTCCATATCTTGGTAGTATGCCCTAATGTAGTAGGTGTTCTGTAGGGTCCAGTGGCACAATCTCCCCTATCACTGAAGCTGGGTAAACAAGGTGTGCCCTTCATGTGAGCTGAGTACACCTTCCTCTTGTAGTTGAGCCTTGATCACTGTTGGTAGATTAATGGGAGGGGTTTACCCATGCTAGTCAGCTGCAAGGATTGGCTGTAACCACTGAGCACCAACCTCTACCCTCTGTGGAGGATTAGTTGTGCAGGAGCAGGAAGGTGGTGCTCCAGTGTGGTCTGTTGCTGTCTACTAGGTGTGCTTGGCCTTAGGGTTTCCTGGGTGGTGCAAGCCAAGGCCAGCCCCAAACTGTGTTTTCCCCAGGGCCACCCTGCCTAAACTATGAAGCAATCTGACATAGCTGCTACTTGTGCTGGGCTTGGAGGTTCCCAGGTGAAGCCAAGCTGTGAATCTAAGCTGTCTGTTGGCAGTGCCAGGCCTGAAGCTCAGCTAGTTTTTTTCTTATTTGAGAGGATTTAGGAAGTTGTGAAACATGAGCCAAGACCAGCCATTAATATGGAAAAGCAACTTGGGTGGGCTCATAAATTGGGTGGCGAAGAGGCAGGTCAAACAGAGTTAGCCAGGTTGATGGACTCTCAGATATGGCACCAGCTTGCCAGCTGTGAGGGGATGGTTTAGAAAAGAGACAATGACCTCTGCTGGCCTTGATGCCAGACACTTCAGTTTCTCCCTGTGTACCTCAGGTGACTTTCAAGCTGCTACCCTGTTGCTGGAGCTCAGAGGGAGTCAGTCTGAATAAATAAGTCCATGAGTTGGTTCTTTAAGATGAACTGCTTTGGGCTCCGGCAGTTTCTTCCACCGACTCAATCCCTGCTGGTTTCTGTAGCCAGAAGTCATGGGGTCTTGTCTTCCTGGCACTGGAACACTGGGCTGAGGGGTCTGATATGGGGCTGGGACTCTTCGCTCCTGAAATATCCCTCCTGAATTTTTATCCACCACACATGGGTGAGATACCAGCCCATTCTGTGTCGGGACCCCTGCTACACATCTCAATGGATATGGTTTCTTTAATTCTGTTATTGTTGGACTTCCATTCAACTCGATTTATGATGGTTGTTTTATATTTTAGTTGTAATTTTGATACAAATACACAAGCCATATCTGCCTATGCTGCCATCTTGTCCAGATCTCACAATTGTTTCTTAATCTGTATCTTTGTACATATATATTGACTTCCTTTTATGGTAGATAAATATTTAGTCTCATTGTGTTCTTGCTATTCTCTTTCTTCCAGTTAATATGGAAACTATAATTCTTAGTTAAATCAGTAATCAATGTTTAAATCATCATGTCTATGTAAACGCTGTACATTGTTGAGCATACTGTGATTTATATTTCTTTTCTTGAATACTTTTTAATAAAATTAATAATCTTTTTTCATAAGTTTGTTTTTGTTGACTTCTCTGGTAAAAATCTATAATCACAGAGGTGATAGAAGAATATGAACAATAATGTTAAAGACACAAAAAGAAATTTAAATGTTAAAAGTCCATGCATTAGAATTCTCCAGAGGAACAACCAATTGTATATATAAAGGAATGGGCTCACACAATATGGAGACTGGCAATCTGCAGTGTGGGCCAGCAAGTTCAACACCCAGGAGAGTCAGTGGGGCAGTGTCAGTCCAAAGGCCAGCAGGCAGACCCAAGAAAGCCAATGATACAGAGTAAGTCCAGAGGTAGTCTGCTGGAGAATCCCCTCATGCTCAGATGGGCCAATCTTTTTATTCTATTCAGGCCTTCAACTCATTCAATGAAACCCATTTACACTATGGAAGGCCATCTTGTTATTCACAGTTTAGTGGTTTAAATGTTAATCTCATCCAAAATCACTCTCCAGGTTGACACATAGAATTAACCTTCGCATCAGTGATTTTTGCAAAATAGAAGTACAATATTTAAAAGTACATCCTGCTTAACCAGATTTCCCCCAATATGCATATTTTAAGAAAATTGTGAGGGAAAAATGGTCTCCTTTGTATGTCCTATGTGTTTAAAGTGGTAATTGACTTTGTTAACATGGATGGCTGTAAACTTAATATGGCTCTTACTAGGACTTTTTTCTTATCACCGGGGGATACAAAAATTAAAATAAAGCAAAAACATAAACTTTAAGTGACTAGAATAGCAGCATGGGAAAAGAAACAAACTATAATTAAAAATATATATTTATGCTTTTCCTGTCTTCATGGTTCTATTATTTTTTATTTTCCTATACCTGTGTTGTACAATGTGAGAGTCACTAGCCACTTGTAGCTCTTTAAATTTAAATTAATTAAAATAAAATACAATTATAAATTTAGTTCCTTAGTCATACTACCTTCTTTCAAGTGTTTAATAGCCACATGTGGTTATTCTACTGTACCAAACAGATGTAGAACATTTATATTATTATGGAATATTCTGTCCTAGAAATACAATATAGCATTATAAATGATTAAAATAATATATTATTTTTATCTTAAAAGGGAATTGAAGCATTGGTTGGATTTTAAAGGCTGCTTGATTCTCTTTTCCATTAATAAAAGCTGTTTGAAATCCAAAACTAAAACTTGAACAAAATCTTACCTTTAAAACATCCCATTAGGACTTCTGTGTTTTTACAACTTGACTTGTAATAAAAGCCAAGACATGAGAGAGAACATGAAACTTAAGAGGAAGAGCAGTGTACCTCGTATTTAGGAATATGGCGCATGAAAGGAGAGAGCTAACCTGTCACAGATGACAAAGAGTTATGTCTGAAGATTTTTTTTCATCATGTTAAGAAGTTTTATTTTAGTCCCAAGAACAATAAAAACTACATTAAAAAATTTTATACATGGAGATAGCATAGGCAGACTACATTCTTTAGAAGTAGCTCTGTTTTATGAAGAAAGGAAGCTAGAAAAAGATATGATTTGCAGTCAATCTTATCTGGATACATATTATTTTTATTTGTCATAATATAAATGGTCTTGTACAACTTTCTCCATTGATAAATGGAGCTAATAGTAGATCATGACTTGTTGGGGTAAATAAATGAAATAAGATCAATAAAGTGCCATTGAATACGAGGCATTTAAAAATTTTGTAATTTTTCTAGTTCAAAGTCCTTCTGTTATTCATATGTTTATATTGAAACTATCAAAAATATAAAATAAAAATTAAAAAGTTTATATTAAATTTGATCCCATAGTTTAATGTGACTTACACATGATTTAATTGCTGAAAAGTTCAAGACTTTTCAGATCAGGTAACAGCTTGTCAATTACTCCATGACACCTTCGAGTACAACATCAGAATAATAATAAACACCTAGTAGTCAAGTGGAAGCAAACATTGTGCAGACATACTGACCATGTACTTACTAACTTTTCTGAGACCCATCAATACAGCATTAGGTGTGGCCATAATAAATGCAAAGAAGAAAATAATTTTTTATCATGCCAAACATGTTTTTCAGTTAGTGTTGTGGTTCACTGGTGTAGCACAAACATTCATGTATTGTCAGTCTTTAAGAGATGTGTGTAATTTATGTTTTCTACAACTAAAAATACATATTATAAATATACTGTTTTGAGCCACTTGTGTACAGCAAAGCTTTACTTCTAGTAACAAAGTTTGTTCTTTGCTTGTTTGTTTGCTTAATTTGGGCATCTGTTAAAAAATGTCACCTCTTCTAAGAGGACTTCCTTGATCATCCCATCTAAAATAGTTTCCCAAAGTTCTATGTCTTACTCAAAGTATAAAATTTATTCTGTTTAAAAAATATTTTTTGTTTTTCAATTACAGTTGTAATGCAATATTATATTACTTTCAGGTGTACAACAGAGTGATTAGACATTTATACAACTTACAAAGTGATTGTGGTGCTAAGCCTATTATACATTAGACACCATACATAGATATTATAACATTGGGTTGGCCAAAGTTTATTTAATTTTTTCCATAAAATAAAAGACATTTTTTAAATTTTCACCAATAATTTTATTTATTTGGATATTTTGAGTATGTCAGCTACCTCTCAAGTGGTATAGCATTGACTGTTCTTAATTAATGTCTCGATTTAATTGCTGTCAACTTCAGCTGGTGTCCCTGACCGTGAAGCATTATACAGCAAGAAATCTCCAGCATGAGACTTTGTAAATTACTTTTGACATGTCCAATCAGTCACAGCACCTACTCCATACACTGCACAAAAATATTTTTGCATTTCAATTGCATTTTTACCTTTCTTGAAATTATAAGCCAAAAATGTGCATTTTATTCATCTTTGATATTAAAATAACTACACAAGAATTCACGAATCTGTCACAATACAATCTAACAAAATTGTTTCAAAGGAAGTTAAAGAAAACTAAATTCTACTAAAACCATCTTATGAAAAAAACCAAATGAACTTTTTGGGCAACCCAATATTATTAACTATATTCCCTATGTTGTATGTTACAACCCTGTGACTGTTTTTAAAACTGTCAATTTGTACATCTTAAATCTTCCCCTGCAAACCTCTCCCATCTGGCAACCATTAATTTGTTGTCTGTATCTATGAATTTATTTCTGTTTTGTTTGTTCATTAATTTCCTTTTTATATTCCACAAAGAAGTGAAATCATATGGTATTTGTCTTCTTTTGTCTGACTTACTTCACTTAGCATTATACCTTCTAGATCCATCCATGTTGTTGTAAATGGCAAGATTTTATTCTTTATATGGATGAATAATATTACATTGTACATATCTATCACATCTTCATTCATTTATCATAAGATAAACCCTTAGTTTTGATTCCCATCTTGGCCTTTATAAATAAATACTGCAGCAATGCACATAGGGATGCATATGTCTTTTTGTATAGTGGATTGGGTTTCTTTAGATAAATACCCATAAGTAAAATTGTTAAATATTTATTTGTCTCTTGTTATAGCCTTTGTTTTAAAGTCTATTTTGTCTGATATAAATATTGTTACCCCAGGCTTTTATTTTTGTTTCCATTTACATGAAATATCTTTTTCTACCACTTTACTTTCAGTCTTTTAATCTGAAATGAGTATCTATGGCTCTTTTTTTGTCTTCATTCAACTAACCTACACATTTTAATTTGTCTTTTATTCAATTTTTTGAGGTGATATTAATTAAGTAAATTTCATAGGTTCTAGGTATACAATTCTACAATACATCACCTGTATGTTGTGTTGCATGTTTACTACCCAAGTTAAGTTTCCTCTCTCCCTTTTTGGAGCATTTGATATATTTACACTTAAAGTAATTGTTGATAAACATATAGTTATTGCCATTTTATATTTTATATTTTTGTCTTTTCTTTTTCTACTTCATTTTAAAGAAGTTCATTTAACATGTATTGTAATACTGGTTTGGTGGTGATGAACTCCTTTAGCTTTTTCTTGTCTGAGAACCTCTTATTCTGTTCTTTGATTTTATTTTATTTTTTAAATAATTGTTTGTTTATTTATTTATTTTTAGAGAGAGGAGAAAGGAGAAAGAGAGGGAGAGAAACATCACTGTGGGGTTGCCTCTCACTTGCTCCCTGTTCTTTGATAGCCTTGCTGGGCAGAGTTCTTGATTGCAGTTCCTTTCCATCACTTTGAATATTTCTTGCCAATCCCTTCTGGTCTCCACAATTACTGGTGAGAAATCATCTGACAGCCTTATGGGAGCTCCCTTGTATGTAAGTAACTGCTTTTCTCTTGCTGCTTTTAAAATTCTCTCTTTGTCTTTAACCTTTGGCACTTTAATTATGATGTGTTGACATGGACTGCCTTAGATTTATCTTGCTTGGGATTCTGGGCTTACTCTGCTTATATCTCTATTTCCTTCACCAGACTAGGGAGGTTTTCCATAATTATTTTTTCAAGTATGTTAAAATTCCTTCCTCTCTCTCTTCTTCTTGTACCCCTATTATGCTAATGTTGGTACACTTGATGTTGTCCCAGAGGACCCTTAAAATACTCAAAATTTTTATGGATTCTTTTTTCTTTGTGCTTTTCTGATTAGCTGTTTTCCACGACCTTGTCTTCCAAATCACTGATTCAACCCTCTGCTTCATCTAATCACCTATTGATCCCCTTTAATGTTTTTTCTTTTTTCATTTTAGTTGCAGTAGTCTTCATTTATGACTGGCTCTACTTTATGTTTCCTATCTCCATTTTCATGTTTCTGTCTCTATGTTAAAGTTCTCACTAATTCATCTACTCTTTGCCTAAGTTAATTAAGCACCCTTATAACTTGTTTTGAACTCTGCATCTGACAGATTGTCTCCATTTTGTTTAGTTCATTTTGCGGAGGTTTGTTCTCTTGGAGGAGCATGTTTGTCTCCTCATTTTGGCCGAATCCCTGTGTTTGTTCCTATGCATTAGATCTTCTGCCTCTCCTGGTCTTCACAGAGCAGTCTCATGTAGTAGATGCCCTGTGGGTCTCAGTGGTGCAGTCATCCTGGGCACCTAAGCTGGTGTTTCAGGTGTGTCCCTTATGTGGGTTATGTCTGCCCTCCTATTGTAGTTGAGCTTTGATTGCTGTTGACACATCAAGGGGAAGGGTTAACTATCAAACTGATTGACTGTGAGAAATGGCTGTGAGTACAGTGGAGGAGCTGTGTGCAGAAGTAAAACCCAAAGCAGGTTTCACATTAGTAGTATTCTGGTACCTGTGGGGTTTTCCCTTTGGATGTATTATTTGTGGTGGTGGTTGGGTGATATAGTCTAAAGCTGGCTTCTTGGTGTGTTGTTTCTGAGACCTCTTTGGAGGGGCTCTGACACAGACCAGTGTCACCTGATATGAGCTACAAAGTGTTCTACAGATGGTTGCCTTTTGTCTTTGACTTAGAGGCACCTGGGAGAGAATAAGCTACATACCAAAGCTGGCTGCCACTAGTTTTGAGATTGAGACCACTTAAGAAAAGGTACAGAACATGTCAGGGTCAGCTGCTGCTTGTTCTGCTCATTTGGGGTTTGTCAACCTCTGAGAGATTTTAGAAAAGATCATAGAGTGAAAAAGACATGCCATTTTTATGGTAAAGCTGCTGGAAGTGGTTTGGGTGGCCCCAAAAGTTGGGTGAAGTGGGATCTCAGGGAATCACCAGGGCAAGTGAAATGGTTTTAGCCAGTTTTTATGCATACTCTCCATTTAATCATATAGAACATTAAAAGTTGATCAATTTTAAATAAAATTAATGATTTTTACTGTTCCCTTAAGGACATTCTTAAGTGAAACACTTTTTTTCTGCAAGTACATTGCAGTAAACAATACATATAATTCATACAGTTTGGTAACACTGCCTTGGTTCATGCTAAGGCACCAAGAGCTTTACCTATTATCACTCTTAAACTATCTAAATTGCCCATAGCAGTTAATCAGTGAACTAATAATATTAAAACAAAAAAGTATCTATTATAAAATATACTTTTATTTATAATTATTAAATACATTATAAAATATAGATTTTAAGTATGCTCAAAATATTAAATGAAGAAATGTGTATGTTAAAGAAAAAATACAGATTTTGACTCAAAAAATTTAGACTCAGAAAGAAATATAATCATATAAATATTTTTGTTATGAGATTATTATTTTAATAGCATTGTCATAAATTAGAAATACTTCATGTATTAGATAACTTTCTAGAGAAATATTAGTTACCACAATATACCTAGTGGAAGAGTTATATTAAAAAACTTGAGGAAATAATTAATCATCCAATTCATAATAATAAGCCTTAATTTCTTCTGGACAAATAAAGGGGTAACATAAGCAAGGAAATACAGGTTGATAACAATAACAATGTTGCACTTAACTTCTTATCTATAAAACTACAAATAAATAGATGGCTAATGGAATCAAATAGTGCAGAAATAGACACATCACTTTCATCATAACTAACATTTATTGACCACTTACTATATGGCAGGTACTGTCTTCTTAGCCCTTAACATGCCTTAACTCAAAATCTTTGCAAACTTTCTGGAAATAAATAAATTAGAGACTAAAAATAATTAGAAAGATCAATGAAATTAAGAACTGATTTTTTGAAGAGATAAAAAAAACTGATAAATCTTTAGTTAGATTCATGAGAGAGAGAGAGAGAGAGAGAGAGAGAGAGAGAAGTTCCAAATTAACAATATTAGAAGTGAATGACAAAAAGTTACAACCAACACCATAAAAATACTATGAACAATTAGATGCCAATAGATTGGACAACCTAAAAGAAACAAAGTGCTAGGAACATACAATCGTCCAAGACCAAATTAAAAAATATTTAAAGAGAAAAGTTACTAGTAATGAAATTAAAACAGTAATTTAAGAAAAAAAGACAAACCTCCTAACAAATAGTCCAGAACCAGACAGCTTCATAGGTGAATTCTTCCAAACATCTAAAGACCATTCTCAAACTATTGCAAAAAATTGAAGAGGAAGGAGCATTTCCAAACATGTTCTATAATGCCAGCATTACCTTGGTACCAAAAGTAGACAAAACACTACAAAAATAATAAAATTACAGACAAATATTCCTGGTTAACATAGAAGCAAAAATTCTAAGAAAAAATTAGAAAACCAAATTAAAAAATACATTGAAAAATAGTTGTCTATGATCAATTGGAATTTATTTTGAGAATGAAAATACAGCTCAATATCTGCAAATCAATCAACACCACGTTAACAAAACAAAAAATAAAATAATTAGATTATATCAATAGATGCAGGAAAAACATCAACACTCAACCAACATTGATTTATGATGAAAACTCTCAACAAAGTGGGTGTAGAAAAAACATACCTTAACACAAGTAAAGCCATATATGACAAACCTACAGCTAATATCAAACTCAATGGTAAAAAGCTGAGAACTTTTCCCCTAAGATCAAAAACAAGACAAGATCAGATGCCGATTGTCATCACTGTTATTCGATATAGTATTGGAAATTTTAGATACAGCAGTCAGGCAAAAATAAATAGATAGATAAACAGATAAATAAACAAATAAATAAATGGCATACAAATTAGAAATAAAACTGTCTATAAGCATATAATATGCTAATATATGTAGAAAACTAAACATTCTATCAACAATTATTAGAATATATGATTTCTGTAAAGTTGCAGGATAGAAAATTACTGTAAAGAAATATGTTGTATGTCTATACATTGATAATCAATGATCAGAAAGAGAAATTTAAAAAACAATTTCATTCACAATTGAAAGAAAAGGAATAAAATACCTAGAAATAAATTTAATCAAGGAGGTAAGGAACCTGTACTCTGGAAGACATTGATGAAATAAGAAGGCACAAATAAAGGAAGGATGTACTGTGTTCATCAGACCAAAGAATTAATATAGTTAAAAACTTCATATTACTCAATGCAATATATAGATTCAATGCAATCCCTATCAAATTATCAATGGCATTTCTCACAGAACTATTATAAATAATTTTAAAATTTATATGAAATCACAAAAGACCCCAAGTAGCAAAAGCAATCTTGAGAAAGAAGAAAAAGTTGGAAGTATCATGCTCCCTGATTTTAAATTATACTGTAAAGCTCTAGTTATCAAAACAGTGTGGTACTGGCACAAAGACAGAAAGATTTTCATGATAGTTTGATGATCTTAATGGTTTCCATATTGTCTTTCCTGTATATTTTATGCACTGCTGCTCAACATATCATCCTGAAATGCTCTTTTGAGTACATTATCTCCATGCTAGAAAATATAGTTTTCAGAAACTGATTTAAACTCTCCAGTTTGGTATTTAAGGCCCTTTACAATCAAGCAATCATTTTATTTCCCAAATTCATATTCTACTCTCATGATGTTGCTTTACATTAGCAGTTATTCTCAAGGGCAGAGAACATAGCAAAAGAAAGATTTCTGTTTTTGCATTTCACCTTGTGCCAAACTAATACTATAGCCCAATTTTCCTAAAAACAGTCCTCTTTTCCCAGAATAATTCACTTTATTATTTTTTATTTTAATAACTATATTATACTTATGAAAAAATTATGAAATAATATGATGAATACTCATGTTCTCATTACCTAAAAATAAATATAGAGCATTAAAAAATACCTTGGAAGTTTAGCATGTGCTCCTCCCAAATCTAATCTCCCTACCTACATTTCAGAGAAAATCAACTGCATAAATGTCTTTCAAATTGCACTGTTTCCATCTCTAAATAATTTGTAGTATTGTTTTAACGTGCAGTATTTTATATTTATACTGTATGTATCCTTCAGCAGCTTGTTTTTACTCAATATTATGCCTTTGGTACTCATTACATTGATGTAGCTTTGGTTTATTTATTTTCCCTTTTGTATAGATTTGTATTTGTGACTATGCCAAAAGGAATCCATTGTCCTTTTGGTGAACATTTAGTTGGTAATTGATTGTATTTAATTCATTTAACAAATATTTATCAATCATTAAAAGTTCAAGAAAATGAACTTCTCATCCTCCTGAAGCTTACAAATCCATCTTCTTTTATAAGTGTTTCTTCATCATAAACTACCAGTGGTGAAATTGCTGAGGGATTGATTATTCATATATTTAACATCAATCGATATTGTCAAAATTTTCACCACAGAATTTGTACTAGGTCCTTACAAAACATTCTGACCTATGGCCTCACCAATACTTGACATTGTCAAATATAAATTTTACCAGTATGATGGATGTAAAATAATATCTCCATATAGCTTTAATAGATAATTCCTTACTTACTAGAAATACAATTTTTTTTGTTAGTTTGTTTTTATGTTCATAGGCCATTTGTGATTCCTGTGCTTTTGCCCATTTTTCTACTGGAATGTTAAAACTGATTTGTGTGAGTTCTTTCTATTTTTTGGATACTAGTCATAATTTTCTCTATATAATTTAAAATACTTGTATAAATAATAGTTTTGTTTTTATAATTTTCTCTATGAAATCTCAACACTTTTTATATATTAGCCTTAATTTATATATTAACTTTTGTAAATGACATTTATAAATTATACTTTCTAATTATGGTTGTGAAATAATTTTATTTGGAGAACTAAGAAGTTGGCAAAGTTTTTTTTATAAAAGGGCAATTAATAATCACTTTGGGTTTTGAATACCAAGTAACAAAGTCCAACAACTGTTTTCACCAAAAAGCTAAAAGCCTCTTTTACATTTAAAATCATTTTTAGCTCCTACATCTTAAAAAAAGAAAAAACAGGCAGCAAAATGGATTTGGTTTGCAGGCTATAGTTTGCTGATTCCTCATCTAAACTATAGCACAGCTACGGAACTCTGTTATCAAGAGTAATAATTTTATAGACTTGTGTGAGATTTTTAGTCAGGCAATTGTATCATCTATTATATTGTTTAGTTTTACTTTTCTTCTTAATTATCATAAAATTACTTATTTTACTTTACTGTATTTTATTAAGACTTTCAAAAATATTAAGTAAAGAGTTTATTATTGTGTGGTGTTCTTGTTTTTGCTTTTGTTTTTTGTATATACTTGTTACAGAAACAGTGGAGTCCAAAAACAAACCCCAGAGTTTGCGGCTGGGAGATGGGGAAAATGAAGCAGCTTTCAGGATGCCTTGCGTGCGTGGGGCTAGTGGCTGGAAACTTTGTTGCACAAAGATCAGCTTTGAAACTTCCAAGGCTCAGGAAGATGGTAGGGGTCTTGGACTGTGGGATGGTACAGAAGGAGCCTACAGAGCCTGCGTAAGGTTCTGTGAATGGTCAGAACTGTTTGCAACACCCACTGCGTCAGAGGACAAAGTCAGGGATACATAAGCAGCTTCGGACATTTTAGCTGGCACGCTCACTCCATGTGGCTTGGAGGAGCGGGTCTCTCCAGGCTGCTTTAAGAAGAGGCTCTCACCATGGGGTTTGCAGGAAGAAGGCAGTTTGCAAGGAGGCTGAGAATCCAGGCGGTCCTGCATTGAGAGCTGGAGGACACCACAGCACAGAAAGGACCTCCCCAATCAGAACTGAGTGATTGGCAGCTACTGGTAAAGCTGAACTGTGCCTAGAAATTAGGGAAACGGTGTTGCTGACTTTCCTAAGACTGGCCAGGTCTGGGAGGGGCAGGCAGAACTATGTGCAAATAAACAATTCCTTTTCTTTTCACTAAACTCTGGTATTGAGAGTTATAATTCTAGTAGCGGGCAGTTGGGCCCCTAACTAAACAGCTCATGGGTTCTGTTTCAATCAGAGCAGCCCAGGGGTTCTGTTACATACTGACATAACTCATTTTATTGTGCTTTGCCTTATTGCACTTTACTGATTTTTATTTTTTTTTACAAATTGAAGTCCTTTCACCAACAAAAAGATGACTGCTTGCTGTATTGTGATACGCACTTCATTACAGTGATCTGGACCAAAACTGCAATATCTCCAAGGTAGGCCTGTAAAAGTGATCATCTTAATATTTCATCATTGGGTATGATGTTTGCTCTGGGCTTGTATTGGTACATTTGTCATCTTAAGGGACTGACTTCTATTCCTAGTTTCCTGAGGGAGGATGATGATGATGATGATCACTATCTACGATGAATACACATTTAATCATGTTTAATGTTTTAATTTTCATTTTTAAGGTTATCGTATCTTCCTTTTATCATGACTAAAGCAAAGCATATTAAAAAATCTGATGATAAACTCTTTTGCATTACTTGTATTTATGCATTACTAAATAAGATTTGCTTCTATTTTTACTAGAAATTTTTCATCTATGATAATATATGAGATTAGTTGTAAATTTTCTTTGTCATATTGTCCTTTTCTGGCTTTGGTATGAAGTGAGTGGAGAGCATACTCACGTTACCTCTCTGAAAGGATACGTAACTGAAATAATCTGTTTCTTGAACATACAGGACTCACCTGGAAAAAACACTCGAGACCAGTAGGTTTAAAGTTGTGCATAGATTGTTAACTATGGATTCAATTTCTTTAATAGTTATATATGTATTAAGATTTTTGTTTCTTAAAAATGGGCTTTGATAAGGTGTTTTAGGAAACTAGTCATTTTTTACCTAAGCTTTTTCAAGTTCATTGGCATAGACTTGTACTACTTTAAATTTTAAGATATTTTATTATGAAAAAATTTTAAACATTCATCAACTCGAGTAATAAGATAAACTCCCATGTACCCATTGCCCTACTTCAATTATATATGTACTTATATAAATATTCTACTATTCTATTTCACTTATCTCCCTGAAAGATACTTTTTATATAAATGTTTTAAAGCAAATTTAATGTCATATAATTGTACCTATAAATAATTCACTAGGTATTAATTAATACATTTATAATAACCATTATGTTTCTTAATACCCTGTCAGCATTTGGTTGCCTCTTTTTTTTTTCTTTTTTTTTGTGAGGAAAATAATTGAGCTTCCAAGGAAGTTCAGTCTGATTTTCTCTGTAGTTTCCCACTTAGAATTAATGAGTTTTATGCTCATATGACCTTGTTAGTCATTTTATCTTCAAGGCTAAAAACTGTCCTGTAATGATAAGATAATGTTGATCATAGAAAAAAACTTAAATTAGAGAATCTGATTTTTAGTTCTATCTACATCTGACTTTCCAAGTTATTTAAGTCTTCTGCATCTTCAATTTCTTAACTGGATAACAAAACAAAAATACTTACCTTGTACTGAGAATGCAATAATTTAAATATATATTAATACACTTGTAAATTTTATAATGCTATAGGGAATATCATATGTAAAAAAGGTAATATAGAATACTGTGATTGATCAGTTCAAATTTCTCTCCACTTACGAAGAATAAATTCAACGTGCATGATCTGATGGCATATAGGGAGTCCCATCTCTATACATTAGGGATCATGTTCTAAGTTTGGCCTGTGATATTCAACATGAGCAGAAATTTGCAGAGGAACAAAATTTAATAAAATCTCTTACCACTGCTTTTTGGAATTGGATAGAGGAGGTGATAATATTGTCAACTATTCTTTTAAAGATTTATGTTGTATCCAGTGGCATAAAAATATTTCTTTAAAGTCTTAATATTTATATTTTGATAATTATAGCAGATGTGCTAGTACTGTATGTATCTGTACATTTCCCATGTACCTATTGCACTCTCTTTTATTTCTCATTTATTTTCCTAACCCTTATATTAAAATTTTAGATGGTTTATTTTATTTTTTCTTTTTCTTATTTTTATATTTAAATTACAGTTGACATTCAATATGATTTTATAATAGTTTCAAGTGTATAGCATAGTGATTAAGTAATGGAGTAGGTGGGACCAGAGGTTCCTGGAAAACAGGGGAGATGGCAGGTCCAGGGGAACCACCCCCAACCCAGCAAAAAGGCAGGGGTGCTGGGCAGGGTGCCAAGGCAGCAGATTAAAAATGTCAAGCCTTCCCCAAGGCAAGAAGGAGCCAAGGGAGCAGAAGCAGAAAGCACAGTGCTTAGGGCACATTGCATAACAAAGGCAGGTTAACGCAGCCCACAGCTACCAGAGGGAAGGGTTGTGGGAGTAGGCTGCCAGGAGGTGGGGAGCAAACTGTAAACCAGAAGACAACAGGACCCTGAGAACCCGCGCCAGCCAAGGGGTGGGGTGAGCTTCGGGGGCCCAACCCTGGACAAACAGATGCACGTGTGCATGGCCGGGAAACTTTTGTCCTGACTAAAGATGACCGGCGGAAAGAACGTCGGGGACACTAGGGAGCTGACAAAAATGACAGACACCGACCGCCTTAGGAAAAGCTAGACACTCCCACTGGCTACCTGTGCAGGTGGGATTTCGGCAGGACCCTTTAACGCAAAGGCATGGAAAGACTTTCTCACTCGCTCGCACTCTTTTGCTACGGGCACTTGGTACAGAGAAGTCACTCTCTTAGGATGGGGCTTTGGAGCTTGGTGCAAACTATCCCACCTGGCGTTGGCATTTGGACGTTCTGGCACTTTGGCTCTGGCCCTGCTCCCTGCATTGGATGGGAGCACTTGTGGGACCAGGCAGCTGCCAGGCCCACCAGGATCTTAAACCCTCGTTTGGATGGAAGCCGCTCCTGGAGGCAGGGTCTGATGTCAGGACGCGTGCCTCTCTGGGCTCCAGCCTCAGGGACACTATGATCCAGTGTAGAATGGCTCACAGCTCCTGGGCTGCTACGTGGAGACTGGGAGCAGTGTACCCTACATTCTGAAGGAGAGAGCTGCTGCAAGAAGATGGCACTTCTGAGACCCACAAATGCACGGTCCAGAGAGGGTGGAGATCTGTTTACGTAACTGGCTTAAGCACAGATAAGGAAATAGGAAACTTCTGGGCATGGTTTTGGCTTGTAGTTTTTGGGGATCAAGGGAAGTGCTGGGTCCTGTAGGAGAGAAGGGCTCAGAGCAGGAGTGCTCTCAGCCCCCACAAGATTGCAACCCCATGGGTAAAAACCTGTTTCCCTCAACACAAATTGTTTGGTCATACATAAGGACACCAAGCAACCAAAGCCCAGTTTGTACGGTTACAGCTGTACATTCATATAATTTACCAAGTGATTCCCCAGATAAGTCTAGTATGCACCTGGCACCATATGTCGTTATTACAATATTATTGACTCTGTTACCTATGCTGTACTTTAGATCCCATGACTATTTTGCAGCTACCAAATTGCACTTCTTAATCTCTTCACCTTTTTCACCCAACACCCCAACATTCTTCCCCTCTGATAACCATCAGTCTGTTCTCTGAATCTATAAGTCTGTTTCTGTTTTATTTTGTTCTTCCGATTTCAAATATAAATGAAGTCATGTGGTGTTTATTTTTCTCTGACTTATTACACTTGGCTTTAAACTTAAGCTACAGCCAATTTTTAGTTGTTAGAATATAAATGAGAAAAAAATGCAAACAGAAAAGGCATTAGGTATGCTGTCTTTTTCTATGTTCTTGTTTAATCGTGAAGCTATATACATTTGAGTGGAGTGAGTTTTTTAAAATAAAGAAGAAAAAATGGATGCATGAGGGTAGCTGGTATTTTAACCGAGCCTATATTAGGATTTGAAATGCTGCAATATGAGAGACTTGTTCCTATCTCCTGCCTGCCTCCAATCAGTTTGCATAAAGTGATATGCAGAGATGTATTAATCCCCAAGGACAGTTTCAGATTCTTAGCATATGCAAATATGTATATGTATATATGCACACATACAAACATCTTGTTTTTTTCAGTTTTGTCTTTCTAACACAACATATGTTTTTCAGTCCAAAGAGATTTGAGGAAATTTAAAAACAGAAATGACATGGTTGTATCAGACCTCTATTCTTCTGTCTTTAGAGTGATATTTGAATCTTAAATGCTTACTTCCTACAATTGTTTATAGCACAAATCAGTGTCACAATGGCAATAGCCTATTGATCTTCATGCCTGATGATCTTTGGACATTATATAACTTTATCATCTTCCACCATTGTTAGGAATTGAGAAGTTATTTTATTTAATTTTTAATTTTTATTTTTAAAATTATTTTTTATTGTTACTCTGTTACAGATGTCTGAATTCTTCCCCCTTTACCCTCATCCACCCAGCCCACTCCCCACTCCCACAGTCAATTCTCACACTGTTATCCATGTCTGTGGGTTTATTCATTCATGTTCTTTGAATAGTCCCTTCCCCTTCTTTCCACCATTATCCCCCTACCTTCTCCCCTCTGGTCACTTTCAGTCTTTCCCTGTTTCTATGCCTGAGGCTCTATTTTGTTCTTTAGTTTCTTTTGTTCATTAGATTCCTCTTATACGTGAAATCATATGGTATTTGTCTTTTACCAGCTGGCTTATTTCACTCAGCATAATATTCTCTAGTTTCATCCATGCTGTTGCAAAAGGTAGGCATTCCTTATTTCTTTCTGCTGTATAGTATTCCATTGTGCAGATGTACCACAGTTTTTTGATCTACTCATTTACAGATGGGCACTTAGGCTGTTTCCAGCACTTGGCCATTGTAAATAGCGCTGCTATGAACATAGGGGTGCATAGGTTCTTTTGAATTGGTGATTTGGAATCACAGGATCAAAAGGCAGTTACATTTTTAGTTTTTTCAGGAAATTCCATACTGTTTTCCACAGTAGCTGTACCAGTCTGCATTCCCACCTACAGTGCACTAGGGTTTCCTTTTCTCCACATCCTTGCCAACGCTTGTTGTTTGTTGATTTGTTGATGATGGCCATTCTGACCTGTGTGAGGTGGTATCTCGTTGTGGTTTTAATTTGCATCTTTCTGATGGCTAGTGATATTGAGCATTCTTTCACGAGCCTATGGAACCTCTGTATATCATCCTTAGAAAAGTGTTTGTTCAGGTCCTTTGCCCATTTTTAAATTGGATTGTTTGTCTTCCTGGTATTGAGTAATATGTGTTCTTTATATATTTTGAAGATCAAACCTTTGTCCTATGTATCATTGGCAAATATGATCTCCCATAGAGTCGGTTCCTTTTTCATTTTGATGATGGTTTCTTTAGCTGTGCAGAAGCTTTTTAGTTTGATGTAGTCCTATTTCTTTATTTTTTCCCCCTTTATTTCTCTTGCTCCAGGAGATAAATTGGCAAAAATATTGCTGTGTGGAATATCTGAAATTTTCCTGTATATGTTTTCCTCTAGGAAGACTTTGTTCTTTATAGGGAATTTAACCAAGTTACTTTTTACTAAAATAATAAGTAAAATTCTGTTCAGGTCATTTATTTTATATTTAATATGTTTCTTTTCCTATTTTCAATTTTTTGCTTTATGTATACAGTCACCCCAATTTCATGTTTTAAAGGAAGTGTTGCTAGTTATATATTTCTAGGTTGACAATAATTTTCTCTATACATTTTGAAATTTTTATTTCACTGCCTTCTGGCTTGCATTTTTAATCTTCTTGAGAAAAATTCTTTCCTTTTCACTGTTATTTGTTTGTAAGTGATACTTTCTTGCTTTGGATAAAATATGCTTTTCTAAGTAGGTACATTTTTATTTTTTGTATCAGTACAGAAAGCTCTCAAGCATTATCTCTTTTAATATTTTGATTAGTACATGTTAAATATATCCTTTGGATTATTTTACTTAAAAAATTTCTCTGCTTCTAAGACTCTAGTCATATGCTCACTAGATCTTTTATTCTGCCCTCTATAATTCTTAGTGTTGTAAAAATATATTCATCTCTTCATTTCTGTGATGCTTTTTAGTAATTTTTTAGAATATATATTTTAGTTTATTAATTATCTTTTTGGTTATTTTAATCCTCTAATTAATAGATCTGATGTTTGTTTCTTTTCAATTTCAAAATTATATATGATTATTTCTAGAAAATAATTTCTAATTGCATTCTTTTTTGCATATATATATGATGTAGGCTAAATGGTTAAAAATAATTCATAAGTAGCTGTTCTAATAAGTATCTACAGTTCTAGTAGGTATCTGCAACTCGATAGGTATCTTTATATTTGAATGGCTAAATATTTTTCCTTCATAGTTTCATCTGACAGATTTATAGTGGTTTGACTGTTTTCACCTTTTGTAATTGTTGATTGACTTTAGTTCTTCACCTTATTCTTGATAATCTAGCAAAACACAAATTCAAAAATTTTCTTCCAGAGAGAATTTAACCCTGCATTTGCTATTATCCAAATGGAGATTATTGCAGCCCCTGATGATCATAGTGAGTGAGAAAGTCACAGACTGTACCTCTCTGCTTCACCAATTGAAGATTGAATATCTTGAAAGCAGTGTTGTTGGAAAATGTTTTCTGAGCAACCCACTTCTTTGGGGCCATGTTCTGTTACAGCACCAGATTACACATTTGTTTAAATTATGAGAAGAATAATTAAAGACCGTTTTACCTCTTGTGAAGACAGCAATGCCCATGGAAAGTGTCCTATTTTGAATATAGTTGAATTGTAGTGAGAATAGTCTAGCAATACACTTAGTCACTCGTAATGTGCAAGGCAGAAGTCACATTAACTATGTATAGATGTTTTTCCTTATCCACTGAAGATTTTATTGTTAGAATCTACAAAATCATCTGGAATATTGGTGTGCTATGCCTGTTTTAGCTGAAATTGCCCTTTCCCCTTTTTAAAAATCTTGGAAGTAACCTTTTTAAAACTCTTAGAAGTCACCAATTAGAGATTTTTCAAACATTGAAAGGCATTTTATGTCTGTTTTCTTGTTGTTGTTGTTAATTTTAAAATTTATATATTTTTCATTGTAAAAAAAATCTATGCTTGAATAATTATTTGTAAAATATGTTTTAGAAAGATAAATGACAACTGTAATCCCTTTCCTTAAGAAAATACTATTATCATTTTGAATTATTCAATCCCAGTCTTATATGTCTTTTTTACATATTTTCATTTAATGATTACTTTCTAATATATTTTTATTTAGGAAACTTTTTAAAACAAGTTTATATAATAAAATTTAAAGTTCAAATAAAATTTAAAAATTGAAGTAAGAAAAAATTACATTATAAAGTGTTAGTAATCTGATGAAACCCCTACTAATACTTTAGTGAACCCTTTCAAGATCTTTAAACACACACATACAGCATATTTTGTGATATCATGTTATTCATGCTGTTCTGTAAGAATGCTTTCAAGTTAACAGTATATTCTAAACATAACAGGAACAATTTTTAAGAAAAAATGAAATAAAGATAAAGCTCAAGAGAATAGTTTAATTGAGACACAGCAATGAAAAATTAAATATATAACATTCATTCTCATTCTTTCATGAGCTCTTTCAAAGATCTGTCTTTATAAATTATTACCTCTGTGACCTGATTTGTTCTCATTCATTTCTGCATACATGTATACATTAGACATTAATTCTACCATTGAAAGCCCATTATTTTGAGTGCTAGAACTAGTTGCCAAGAAACAAATGCAACTCTGCCCTTGACATACACCAACATAGTGAAGAGGGAAAAGAATTACTAAACATATATAATACATATTAGTGACCTATATAGAAAGCACCAGGGGTACTTAGAGGACTGGGCAATTTTTCCTAGGGATGAAAATAGTTTAAAAATCTTAAAGTAGAAATCTTTGTTGAATCTTTATAATGAAAAGATGTCTGTTTACCTTGTGGACTTGTAAGACTCAGAGTGAGGGAAAAGAAATCTGAAATACATCTGGTATTCAAGTAATAGCAATGTCAATACATTAAGTCAAGAGTGTAAGAGTATTAAGTTACAAGTAGTGATGGTAGAAGTAAATTGTTCTAATTAATGAAAAAAAAATTAAGCAACTAAAAAGATGTTTTTCCAAATTCATTTCAGACATAGTTATATTGTATGACCTCCTGCTATGATGGTAAGATTAGATATTCATTTTGAAAACACTTCAGTATCTTTTAATTAAAATGCCTTCTGAGAAAGTGGATTGTCACCTTTTTAAATTGAATTTCAGGTTGCTATAGTAACTAATAAAACTCATTATTTATTCTAAATAACATTAAAAACATCTTTAAAGATAGTAAATCACTCTTGAAATATCCTATTAGTTACTGATATTAAATTGAATTGTATTAACAATTAGTTGAAAGTTTCACATGTGAGAAACTGCCAAAAGTGTGTATAGGAAGCAAAGAAAATAGACATATCTTTAAAAAGCTTATGAGTGAGATGGAAACAAATGTTTAATGTACCTTCTACAAAGAGAAGACAGATTTTCTTCACTGATCAGATTATTGTTTAATTCAAGTCATCCAGTAAAATTATTATTTTTTGTTGTTATTCCCATAAGGCATGTAAGATACTGAAGCATAAGGGTAACTCAGTAAGGGAAATAGTGAGTGACATAAGGGAGTAATGCATCCTGAGAAAAGGGGCTCTTGTGGTCAACTCTCTGTAGGAATGTCTGTCTCTTTGTAGCAGACTTGATGACATTGAAATCAAAAGGCCAACTGTAAGCAGTTTAATATCTTAAAAATGTTTTTGCACCATATAATGAATGCATTATAGAATCTCATAGATTTCCTGATGTCTTTTGAGACTTAGTATAGGAAAATTAATATATAATCATGTCCCCATCTACCTGACAATGGCAGAGACCCCCTAGAGTATTAAAAGAAGGCAAGTCAGGATGTGGCCAAGAATCCAAGTTTAAAAGTTAAGAAGAAATTCAGTAAAAGATTTGCAGGACACATTCAAGGTTTGAAAGGAAGTTACAAAAATTACAACATATATATTACTAATGGACAACATGATTCTCTCTCTTCTTTTTGAGAAAACAACATATATGCTATTTTCTTCTAGATGGTCTTTCCCAGGACTTAGTTTCCTCATGTAACAAAATGGGGAAAATAATGCCTACTGCAAATGAGAAAAATTATTTTAAGGATTCTAGCACAGCGCCCAATAAACCTTGGTTGCCACCTTTTGTCTGTCCTTTTCAAGTTTCGTAAGATTTAATATAGCCTACTCTGCCATGGAAATTTATGGAAGTATTTTCATTGAAGGTATAATTTTGAAATTAAGAAAGAGTTTAAAAAGGCTTGCTTTAAAAAATACTTAAGAGCAGACTATGCATGGTAAAGAAAAGTAACTGGTTTCATCAATAAAAATTAGCAAATTTTAAATAGTTTCTGAGATTCCTTAACTTGTTTATCATCTTATGTACATTTAAGAATTCTAGTCGAGCTTCCAGTCAAGGTGGGGGCACAGGTAATTGCTGTAATGGCAACCTCCCTACAACTACATCACAATGATAACTAAATTACAGAAAAACCATCCTTCAGAAGAGCCTGAACTCTAGCTAAACAGTAGTGCTACAACTGAGAATTTAAAGAAAAAGACACATCTAGCCTGTTAGGAGGGATGGAGACACAAAATGGGTTGGCCCCACATCCATGTGTGACAGATAAAAATTGGGAGGGAAATCTCTGCTGCAGAGATCCCCCCTGAGGAATGACTGGTCCCAGCTCCGCACCTGGTTCCCCAGCTTAGGGTTCCAGTAGCCAGGAACAGAAGTCCTAACTTCTGGCTGTAAAAACCAGCAACAATTGTGACTTAGGGAGACAGAGGGCTCCTGGAGTCCCAGGAGATCCTCTTAAAGGGCCAGTGCACAGACTTACCTGAACCCACTACCTCTGAGCTCTAGCACTGGGGCGACAGCTTGAAAGGCACCAGGGACATACAAGGAGGAACTGAATCATCTGGAATCAGGTGAGAGCTGGAGAGCAGCATTTTCCCAGACAAAAGTGTTGGCAGAGGCCATTGTTCTTTTTCTGAGCCCTCACCACATACAGCTGACAGGCAGGCACCATATATGAGTCTCCATCAACCTGGCTATTACTGTTCACTCTGTCCTGGAGATTCCCTGAGATGCTACCCCATCCCATGTGCAGGCCCACGCAAGCTGTTTCCAGTGGCTTTTCCAGACACACTTGTCTTGTCTCATGCTTCTGATGTTTCTAAAATCTTTCAAACAAGAAACATCTGGTCTTGGCATGACCTGTACTTCTCATTAATTGTCCCCAAGCTTGGCAGTAGTGACAGCTTGCCTTGGTTTGCAGCTTGACCTCTGTGGGCCCTCCAAGACCAGCACAAGTAGCAGCCATCTGCAGATTGCTTTGCAGCTCATACCAGGTGGCTCTGGGCGTGGCACAGGCAGCAGGTAACCTTAGCCTTCATCTTCCAAAAGACCCCAGAACCAGCACAATTGGTGGCCAGCTTCAGGCCACACCAGAACAACATCCAACTACTTCCACAAGTGACATACTTAAGGGAAAAACTCAGCAGACACCAGAGCCCTGCTGAAGTAAGTCCTGCTTCATGGGGTTGGCCTCTGCATAGCTGACCCTCCATGGTGGTTGTAGCCAGTCCTTGTAGTCCATTTATGTGACAACAGCAATCAAGGCTCCACTACAACAGGAGGGTGTGCAGCATACATGGTGGGGTGGGGGGAACGTACCTCAAGTGCTTAGCTTGGGTGATCAGGGAGGTTTTGCCATTGGACCCTTCAGAATACATGGAACATTAGGCAACTCTACCAATGCTAGGAGATGTAGAAGTTCTACTTAATACATAGAAACAAACATAGGGACAAGGCCAAAGTGAGGAGAAAAACAAAGATATCCCAAGTGAAAGAACAGAACAAAGCAACAGAAAAGAAATAAGCAAAATGGAGATAAGCAGTTTACTGGATGCAGGTTTCAAAACACTGGTGATGAGTATGTGCAATGAACTTAGGGGAAGAGTAGATAAACTTAGTGAGACAGGAAACAGAAGAAAACTAGAAAACATAAAAAAGAACCAGTCAGAAATGAAGAATATATTATCTATATTGAGGAATATATTATAGGGGGTCAACAGTGAAGTAGATTAAGCAAAGGATCAAATTAGACACTTGGAAGATAAGGAAGCAGAAAACATACAATCAGAAAAGAAAAAAAATTCAGAAAAATGAGGATGGAATAAGGAGCTTCTGAAACAACTTCAAGCATACCAACATTTGCATGTCTTGGGGATATCAGAAGGAGAAGAGTGAGAGCAAGGGATTGTCAACCTATGTGAAAAAATAATGACAGAAAACTTCCTTAAACTGGCAAAGGAAATAGACATACAAGTTCACGAAGCAAAGAGAGTCTCAAACAAGATGAACCCAAAGAGGCCCACACCAAGACATATATTAATTAAAATACCAAAAGTCAAAGACAAAGATAAAACTATAAAAGCAGCAAGAGAAAAGCAGTTAGTTATCTACAAGGGAGTGCCCATAAGACTGTCAGCTGATTTCTCAACAGAAACTGTGCAGGCAAGGAGTGATTGGCAAAAAATATTCAAAGTGATGAAAAGCAAGGACCTACAACTAAGATTACCCAGCAAAGCTATTATTTAGATTCAAAGGACAGATAAAGAACTTTTCATACAAGAAAAAGCTAAAGAAGTTCATCACCTTCAAAGCCACATTGCATGAAATGTTAAAGGGACTTCTTTAAGAAGAAGAAAAAGAAAGATATCAAAATATCAATAACAAAATGACAATAAATACATACCTATCAACATTTGAATCTAAGAATAAAATAAATGAACAAGCAGAACAGAAACCAATTCATAGATACTCTATTGGCCTATCCCAAAAATGGAAGCTTTATTTTTTTTTTTAGGAAGGACATTCACTAACCTTGATTAAATCTAATTGCATGTGTAATCTATCAAATGTTTATAAATCCCTTGTCAGAACTTTATATATTTTTCCTTTTTATTCAGTTCATCGGTGTGAAACTGGTTTAAAAAGTTATACAAGTTTCAGGTGCACAATTTCACAACACATCACCTGTACACTGTATTATGTTTCAATGCTCCCCCTCCCAGTCAAGTCTCTTTCCATCACCATGTATGTATCCCCCTATACTCTCCTCCACTTTCCTCTCTCCTCTCCCCCCACGCAATCTCTCATTCATGTTCAATCTCTCCATCCCACCCACCCAGTTTCCCAACCTCACATCCCCACTGACAGCTGTCAGTTTGCTCTCTTATGATTCTGTGCTTATTTTGCTTGTTAGTTCCTTTGTTCATTAGAGTTCAGATATAAGTGAAGTCATATGGTACAGGCCTTTTTCTGGCTGTCTTACTTCACCTAACATAATGCTCTCCAGGTCCAGTGAATCAAGAATCACCAGGTAATCTGCCTGTTACAACCCTGCCAGCTCCTGTAGGAAGCTATAACTTTCCTTTGCCACAACCAATCCTCTTTTTGCTGCTATAACTTTGTTATTAATGCTTCCTTCTGCCAGTAAATGGTTTTCATTCTGTACACATCATAAGAGTTTATGTCTATGTTCTAGATGGGATGTCGCCCAATTCATGAATAAATACAATAAGGTCTTTGAAATTTACTCAGTTGAAATTTGTTTTTCAACACTACATTTCTCTGAAATTTCTGCTTTTAAAACTAAAAAAATTTTTCAGATAGTTGACATATAATATTGTATTACTTTCTTGTGTATACATAATGATTAGACACTTCTATAACTTAGGAAGTGATCCCCTTGATAATTTTAGTGCCCACCTGGCACTATGCATAGTGATTAAAATATTACTGACTATATTCTCTATGCTGTACATTACATCCCATGACTATTTAGTAACTACCAATTTGTACTTCTTATTCTCTTCAACTTTTTAACTCCCCTTTCCAACCCTTTTTCCATCTGGAAACCCTCAGACTGTTCTTTGCAAGAGTTTGTTTCTATTTTGTTTGCTTGCTTATTTTGTTTTTTAGATTCTAGATATAGATGAACTTATATGGTGCTGTCTTTCTCCACATGACTTATTTCAATTAGCATAATACCTGTTAGGTCCATCCATGCTGCTGCAAATGGCAAGGTTTCCTTCTTCTTATGACAGAGGAATATTCCATTGTATATAGGTACCACCTCCTCTTTATTCATTCACCTATCATGACATTTGGATTGTTTCCATATCTTGGCTGTTACAGATAATGCTGCAATAAGCATAGATCTTTGAATTTGTGTTTTAGATTTCTTCAGATAAATAACCAAAAGTGGAATTGCTGGGTCATCTGTTCTTTTCTTAAATTTTTGAGGAAACTCTATACTGTTTTCTGTAGAGGTTGCATCAATATATAATCCTATCAGTTGTGCATGAGACTTTCCTTTTCTCCACATTCTCACCAACACTTGTTGTTTGTTGATTTATTGATGAGAGCCATTCTGTAGGGTGTGAGGTGATATGCCATTGTGCTTTAATTTACTTTTCCATGATGATTAGTGATGTTGCAAATCTTTTCGTAAGTCTACTGGCAATCTGCATATCTTCTTTGGAAAAATGTCTATTTAGGTCTTTTGCTCATTTTTTTAATTGAATTATTATTTTTTTGGTGTTAAGTTGTACAAGTTTCTTTTATATGAGGTCTGTATAGAAGGTATCCAACCATGTAATATGAAAAGTAGAGACACTTATGAAGAAGATACAAGGTACAAGAAACATTGTACATGGGACAATGACGCCTCAGTACCCTTCATAGTAGACACCTTGGCACCTCACACAGTTCTCCCAATCACCATCAGCTCCCTCATCATATTTTCCTGAATCTCATCGACAATCTGAAATCTCTTTCCTTTCAAAGGTGATTTTAGTTTTTGGAAAAGCCAGAAGTCTCAGGGCACCAAATCTGGGCTGTAGGGGGGCTGAGTCACCAGGGTGATTGGATGTTTCACTAAAAAACTGCATGAGACGCGATGCATGAGTGGGTGCATTGTCATGATGAAGCTGCCAATCACCAGTTGCCCAAAGCTGCAGCCTTCTGAATCGTCCAAATAGTTTCCTCGGAGCAATGTTCAAGCTTAGCACAGAACTCTGTGCACATTCATTGCTATACTTGCTCAGTCATTTTGAATGCGGTGACCACACAGTACACATGCTCACTCAGTGGGTCATCTGCCCCCAGTGAAGTCCTTATGGTTTACACATGTGAATTCCAGTTCACTCTCCATGTCTGCCAGGTTACATCGATGTGGCTCAGACTGTTCTTGTTATATTAACAATGGCTGGACATTTTCTGGACAGACCTTGTATTTTAGATATTAACTCCATATCAGATATATTATTGGTAAATATCTTCTTCCATTCAGTAGGGGTCTTTTTTTGTCTGTTTTTTTGTTTGTTTGTTGTTGTTGATGATTTCCTTCCTTGGACAAAAACTTTGGTTTGATATAGTCTTGTTTGTTTAGTTTTTATTTTGTTTCCCTTGCCCTAGGAGACATTGCCAAAAAGTATTACTAAGAGTGATATTAAAGAGTTTACTGCCTATGTTTTCTTCTAGCAGTTTTATGGTTTTGGTTCTCAAGTCTTTAATCTACTTTGAGTTTATTCTTACACTGGTGTGAAAAAGTGATCCACTTTCATTCTTTTGCATGTATCTATCCAGTTTTCCCAATGCATTTTATTGAATAAACTCTCTATCCCACTGTATGTCCTTTCCTCCTTTGTCATAGATTAATTGACCATATAGACATAGATTTATTTCTGGGTTCTCTATCCTGTTCCATAGATATATGTATCTATTTTTATGCCAGTACCATTCTGTTTTGATTGTTATAGCTGGTAGTATAGTTTGATATCAGGTTGCATGATACTTCTAACTTTCTTTGTTCTGTTTCAAGATTGCTTTAGCTATTTGAGACCTTTTGTGGTTCCACATAATTTTAGGATCATTTGTTCTAGTTATGTAAAAAATGTCACTGAAATTTCAATAACCATTAGAAAAAGATACAAATATGTATTCATAATTTTTCTAAAAAGTACTATAATATACCAAATAATCAGCCTTTGCTCTGATATAATATTTAAGTAATTCTTGAGAGGAAGAGGAGGGAACAATGACTATGATTTTCTTAATTAAGTCAGTTTTAAAAATATTTGCACATCTGCATATATATTTAAGGCATGGTACTGTCCATTTGTGCCATAAATACACTGAAGGGCATAACAATTGATATATAAGGCTTAAAATAGCAAAGGTAGTTTTACCACACTATAGAGATATTTCTAATTCTCATTAATTTGTAATTAAATACTGAACCCGAGTAACATGCTCCTTCCCTTGATTTATGTAGCAACCTATTTCATTTATTCATTTATATTACTTTACATGTCAGAGGAAGTACTTATAAAATCCAGAATGTTTTAATCAGCATTTTATAAAGTATTTTGAAAAAAGCTTGGGAAGAAATCAGAAAAAGAAAAACAGTTTAGAAAGGGTTTATTATACATTAACTGCATGTGATCCCTATCAGCACCCATTAATCACAGTGGTTTTCCAATGTTTCCATATATACTGATTTAAATTTTCAAGAATTTTATGTCTCATTATGAGTTTCTGAATTGTTAACGAATTATTAGGTTCCTCTTCCAGTTACCATACACCCACATGAGGTTCTGCTGCCCACTGCCCATAAACTCCAGAGACAGTGGTTTGGTGAAAAAGTAAAAGGAGTCTTTTATTTAAAACCTTTTCAATTTTGGAAGAATAATAGGCATCTGCCTCAAAGCTTATTTATTTCCTTTAAAACATCCAAAGGCAAATAATCCCTCCACACCCTGCCAGTTCAGCTCAAGGTTTTTCCTGGGATCCCTTCTGCTATTTAAAAATATATCATTCTTTGTGTACACAGGTAGCTGCAGCATGATCATCCAGTGGGCTTGGCGGGTTCCAGGTCACAGCCTGGCTTTGGGCATCTCTCTCCAGTCTGTGTGTTCCTGGCTGGGCAGAGCCATGTGCAGCCCTGCCTCTTGTACAGGGAGAGGTGTGGGGCTTGTTGCCCAGCCTCACGTTCTCCAGGGCCTACTGGCCCAAGAACACTTGTGACCCCAACCCCTAACCAGGCTAAGTGAGGGGGAAGGAAAAAGAATGAACTTCCACATGTGCTCCGTTATTAAAATCCTGGCCCCAAATCCTACATGCTGTAGAGACTAGTACAAGGGTCTTTTCATCTGTCCAAACATTTCACTAGCACTGGTGCATACTCCATGCAAACTTCCTTCTGCTGTGTCATGCCACACTGTTTTGGTTGCCCCGGCAACACACACTGGTGCCACACTAAGCTGTTTATTGTAACTTCAGGCAGCCCCCTTATTCTATGGCCCCTCCCTTCTCTGGGGAGTGCAGCCTCTCATGCAAGATTGAGGTTACCACACTCCCCAGTGATCTTGCCAGATCCCCCTGTTACATTCTCAAGCCATGTTGTAAATTCCTAAATAATAGAACTCCTCTTCATCTAACTTTGAATGAACATGAATCAGTACTTGGGACTTGATTAACTAAAATTGAATTTCATGAAAGACTCCTGAAGTCTGGTACTTAGATTCATATTCTAGCTCTACTGTTAATACTCTATGAACACTGAACTAGTTGCAAGCACTCTACACCTCTGACTTCTGAGCTGTCACATAGGGATCACAACGTGCTCTGCCCTGCTGACCTCATAGGTCCACTTAGTGCAATAATATGAATAAAAATTCATTGTTTACTATAAATGCATTGATTCATTTCTAATCACATATTCTCCACCTGAGCCAGGAGCTCTCCTTTACCAACTGATACTAAACTACAGGGCCCAGAATTTATAAGGTCAACCTTCAGTGACAAATAGTCCTGTCCTCACTTCTTTTTTTAATAAAAACAAAAATGAAATAAATTTATGTCCACAAATATTAACTGATATTCTTTTCTATAGGACCAATTTGAGAGGAGGAAGGTCACCAAGGACAAGAATGTTGCTATGTCCATTTGTTTTTTGAGCATAATTTATATATATAAACAATTTTGTTAATTCTATTATTCATCTTTAATATGCTTTGTACTTCATTATCTCTGATTCCTTGCAGTTTAATTGGATATTTATGACTTCATGAAATTCATTTGTGTCTCAACTAAGCAGTTATTAAAAAACAATATAAGAAACCTCATAAACCAACTACAAATAGTATTTTTATGATGCTGTTTTGGCAATAATGTTCTTGAATTATTTTTACTGTGATATTTAACATGTATTTGACAGTTTTATTAAACTCTCCACAATTACCCAGTGTGAATGTGTTGTCTGTTTCCTGATGGACCACGGCTGAAACAGAGTACTAAGTATAGTAGCTAAAAAGGAAAGGAAGCTACTGAATGTAAAGGATTTGCTTCACTGAAGACTTTATCTTATAATCAGGGGTCCCCTGAAGGTTTTTAAATAGAAGAGTAATATTTCCAAATTTTCATGCTAAGGTTATGGCAATTTAGTATATCAAAAGATTATGAAATTTGATTTAATAAATAAAAAATGAACAAATACCTTTTCTATGTCAGTTTATTGATTGCTGTTATACTTAATCTGGATGAGGCAAGATCCAGAAAATAATGCTTATCAATATTAGTCTTCCCTGAGAAACACCTTCAAACTCCTCACTCAAACATCTGTGAACCTCCATTCTTAGACCACATTGTCCTACAGACTCATTATTATCCTTTCCTGGTCTTATTATTTCAAAAGTTCAAACTGATATACTTTTGACATTTTATCTTGACTGGATTTGTATATCGTTCTCATTTGTAAGAAGTCTCAGGAATTCTATCCTCTAGAATAAAAAGCTGTTATGTAACTTCTCTTATTCTCTTTTGTCAGAGTCTTTTACAACTTATACCTAGAAATGTTCTTGCTATCTATTTGTTTCAAAGTTCTTCCACTAAATATCTGCTTGGTTAACTCCTTCACCTATAGTACTAGCTCAGGTAAGTTTTCTTTAAAAAAAAATTAAATTTATTCCAGTAACAGTGGTTAATGAGAATATACAGGTTTCAAGTGTACATTTCTATGGTATGTCATCTGTATATTGCATCATGTGCCCACTACTCAAAGTCAAGTCATCTTCTGTCACCTATATTTTGCCCCCTTTCCACTTTACTCTGCCACACTGCCTTCCCTCTGGTAACCACTCTACTGTTGTATCCATGAGTATCAGTTTCCTATTTCACATATGAGTGAAATTATATGGGTCTTAGCTTTTTCTTATGGTTGTAATTGGCTCAGAATTATATTCTCAAGGTCCTTCCATGTTATTGCAAATAGCAGTATTTCATCTTTTCTTATGGCTGAGTAGCATTCCATTATATATATGTACCACATCTTCTTTATCTGATCACCTATTGAAGGACACCTTGGTAATTTTCATGTTTTAGCCACTATGAATAATGATGCAATGAAATTAGGGGTGCATATATTTTTGCAAATAAATGTTTTCAAAAATTTCAGGTATATACCCCAAAGTGGTGTTGCTGGGTCTTACAGTAACTGTATTCTTAATATTTTGAGAAACCTCCCTACTCTTTTCCCATGGTGGCTGTACTAGCTTACATTCCCACTAGCAGTGAATGAGAGTTCCTTTTTCTCCACAAACACTCCAATGCTTGTTACTTGTGTTGTTGACAATAGCCATCTAACAGATGTGAGATGGTATCTCATTATGGGTTTTTTATTGCTATCCTGTTACAGTTGTCCCAATTTTTCCCCCTTTGCCTTCCTCCACCCAACCCGCCCCCCACTCCCACAGTCAATCCCCAAACTGTTGTCCATGTCCGTGGGCCATTCATACATGTTCTTTAACTATTCCCTTTCCCTTTGTGCTTTTGATTTGCAATTCCCTAATAACAAGTGAGGTTGAGTATCTTTTCACATGTCTGTTGGCCATTTGTATGTCTTTTTGGGAGAAGTGTCTGTTCAGGCCTTCTGCTCACTTTTTAATTGAATTTGTTGTTTGGTGTTGACCTGTATGAGTTCTTTTCATATTTTGGATATTAACCTCTTCTCAGAGCTCTTGTTTGCAAGTATCTTCTATTCAATGGTCTGTCTTTTTGTTTTGTTGGTGGTTTCTTTTGCTGTGTGGAAGCATTTTAGTTTGATGTAATCCCAGTCATTTATTTTTACCTTTAGTTCCCTTGCCTTTGGGGTCAAATTCATAAAATCTTTTCTAAGACTAAGGTCCATAAGTGTAGTACCTATGTTTTCTTCTATGTAATTTATTATTTCAGATTTTTTTTAAGGAATACTGTGTTTATTCACAGATGGCATAATTATATATACATATAAAATTCTAAGGTTATTATTTCAGATCTTATTTTTAGGTCTTTGATTCATTTTTAATTAATTTTTGTACTTCGGGACAAACTGTAGTATAATTTTACTCTTTGCATGTGGCTCTCCAATTCTCTCAGAACCATCTATCAAAGAGGCTTTCATTTATCCATTGTGTGTTTTTGGCTTCCTTGTCAAAAATTATTTGTTCATAAACATTTGGTTTTATTTCTGGGCTCTCAAATATGTTCCATCTATCTGTGTATCTATGTTTCTGCCAATACCAAGCTGTTTGCATTATCATTGCTCTGTAGTATATTTCTGATCCTCACCAGAGTATATGTTTGTTGATTTGAGAGAAAGAGAATGAGAATGAGACCAAGAGCAAGAGCGAGACAGAGAGAGAGAGAGAGACAGACAGACAGACAGACAGACAAAGAGAGAAACAGATATTGACTGGTTGCCTCCTATATGTGCCCCCACTGGGGTTCAAACCTTTTGGTGTACAGGAAAATGCTCCGACCAACCAAGCCACCTGGCCAGGGCTCTTTGTGCTATAATTTGAAGTCAGATAGTGTGATACCTATGGCTCTATTCTATTCTCTCAGGACTGCTTTGGCTATTCGGGGTCTTTCATTGTTCCACACAAATCTGATAATTTTTTTTTTTTTATTTCTTTGAAAAATGTCATTGGAGTTTTGATGGGGATTGTATTAAATCTGTATTTTGCTTTGGATAATATGAACATTTTAACTATGTAGATTCTTCCAATCTATGAGCACAAAATAGTTTTTCCATTTCATTGTTTTTCAATCTTTTTTTTCTTATTTTAGTTTTGATTACCATTTATCACCCCTATACCCTCCTCCACCTCCACCCCTCTCCTCATCACAATCACCACACTGTTGTCTGTGTTCATGAGTTTTTTCTCTATCTTTTTTTTGCTTACTCCCTCCATCTCTCAGCACCCCCACCCCACATATATAGACCCTTTACATATACTTTGTTAAGTTTATTCCTATGAGATTTCAATGGCAACTTCCCACATAATTTCAGTTGCTCAATTGTAAACAAGTTGAATGAGGGGGAGCAAAGAGCTACATTTATATGTCTGTGGTAGGTAGGGCCAAAATATCTACAAAAAGTTTATATGTTTTATAAAAAGCATAGTGATTATGCAGTGATTTGATGGAGATGGGAGACAGAAAGACCATGGAGGATGCTATTTCAAAAAACAAGAGAAGTTAATTGAGGATAGAATGTAGGGAAGGCATTTAAAAATTAATTACCAAGGATAACTTGCTGACTAAATGTGGAAGATATTAATAGAAGTTGAGGATGTTTATAACTTGAGTGAGTGCTGGTGAGTGACATGACTATTTCTATCATTCCGCATAAGATCTCATTGTGGTGGAATTATAAACAAATATTTCTTTCTTCCCAGTCTCTCTTATATCAATTCAATCAGGACTTCCCTTTCACTATTCCAGTAAAAGAGCTCTTTTTAAGGTCACCTGTGACTTGTATGTTCCTAACCCCTAATGGTCAAATCTGTTCTCATGTTATGTGACCTCTCAGCAGCATTTAACAATGGTGATCATTATGTATTCCATAATATACTTTTGTCAATGGCTTTCTGATTCTTTTCTTTCCCCTCAAGTAAATATTTTTCATTTTTGCTAGTTCTTCCTCTTTTATTGACTTTTTAATATTTAAATGTCATAAGATTCAGCCCTTCATTCTATTTTTTCTTTATACACAACCACTTCGTTATAGTTTTATCCAAGATACTCCAACATTTCCAAAATTCATATGTTCAGATAAGACACCTCTCTAAAATTTCAAATATGAGTATAAAACTGTATACTTGACAACTTTATTTGGATGCCATATAGGTACTTTAAACTTGGATGAAAACATTTAAAACTATGCTTTTGATCTTCAACAAACCGTTGTCTTGCGAGACTTGCTATTTCAGGTGATGTACACTCAAAGTTTTTCTGGTTAATTAGACCAAAATTTTTGGAGTTATATTTGATTTCTATTTATCTTTACACATCAAATACACTCTTAGAAAATCCTTTTGTGTCTAACTTTCAGGTGTTCCCAAGTCCAATCACTTCTTACAAAGTTCAATGCTACAATTGTCCAGAGTACTATTAACTCTTAGCTAGAATATTGCAATAGCCTCCTTACTGATCTTCTTGCCTCCATCTTTGCCCCTGTGTGGTATTTTATCAATAGAGTGTGAAGAGTGCTCCCTTTAAAACAGTAGTTAGACTATGTCTTTCATTTGCTCAAAAACCCATTTCATTCAAAGTAAAGCCCAAAGTCCTTGTGATAACCTACAATTTCCTACATGAAATGTGTCACCACAGACTCTGTTACCTTTATGATTTTATTTCCTACTTAATCACTCCTTCAGTTTCAAGGACCTTTTATCATAACATAGTTTGAAAAGATGTTTCCTCTAATTGAATATTCTTCCTCTAGATAACCATATGGCCAACTTCCTCACCTCCTTCAATTCTTACTCAAATGAGTTTTCAGTGGAATTAAGTTGCAAGCCAATTCTGCTCAACAGTTCTCCCAATTCTCCTAATCATGTTATACTTTTAATTTTTCTTATTGTGTTTATCACCCTCTAATATACTATGTAACTTGCTTATTATATATATGTGTGTATACACACACACACACACACACACACACACACACACATATATATATATATATATATATATATTTTTTTTTTTTTGTATTTTCTATCTAAATGTAAACACCATGAAGTCAGTTTTTTATTTTGATTTGTTGGTGTATGTATACAAAATGACGTTTGACACAATTTATTTTTTCAACAAATTCTTGCTGAATGAATAAACTGTTTCTCAGTTTAACAATGTATTATGGCATTGAACATTAGCATACTTTTCAGGGATTCTACTTCAAGAAACATATACTCAAAAGAAACTTTAGTACACTGTACTAGGAGACACATGCAATCCAAAATATGTAAGGAAACCCTACAACTCAACAACACAAAACCAAATAATTTAATTCTAAAAATGAGAAAAGGACTTGAATAGAGATATCTCCAAAGAAGACATCCAAGTGCTCAATAATATGTGAAAGAGTGTTCAACATCATTAATCATCAATCATCATGGATATGCAAAATAAAACCACAATGAGGTATTATTTTACACCTGTTAGAATGGCTTTTATAAAAAAAATGAAAACAAGTGCTGGTGAAAATGTGGAGAAATTGAAAGCTGTGTGCTGTTGGTGGGACTGTTAAACTGTCTAGATGCTATGGAAAACAGTATGTGTGTTCCTTGAAAAATTAAAAAGAGAACATCATAAGATCTAGCAATGACACTTATGGGTAAATATCCCAAAGGACTGAAACCAGATCTTGAAGCTATATACAAACTCCTGTGTCATAGCACAATTATTCACAATAGGCAAAATATAAAAACAATATAAATGCTCATCAATATGTGAATAACTAAAACATAATATGTACATACAGTAGAATACTATTCAACTTTAAATAAGAAGGAAATCTTGCCATATGCAACAATATGTATTGGATATGTTGGAGGGCATTATGCTAGTGACATAAGCCAGTCACAGAAAGACAAACTGCATTTTTTCACTTTTATGAAATATCTAAAATAGTGAAGAAATATGAATAGTACTAGAAATATTAAATACAGAAAAATATGCAATAAGTCTTAATAACAATGTTGAGTAAAAATGCAGATAGTAATGTTAAGTAGAATATTCAGGTTATAGATGTGATAAGAGCAAAAATCCATACTAAATATAAATTAGGGTTAGTGTTTAATTTTTAGTGGGCAGTGGGTATTTGGAACCTTTTGTTTTTATGAAGAAACAAACATGACAGGAAAAAGATCATGTATGGACCAATGCTAATAGTATACCATGAATTATACATTATTTTGTAATTCATCTAATTCCCTGTACATAAGTTCCAAAAAGGAAAGAAGAAGAAATATATTTGGATATGGGAAAAACTGTTTAGATTTTCCTTGGTTGTGCTTCAACTTTCTTTCTTCCTCTTCTCACCTGAAGGCCTAGAATGTTCAGGACAATCATCTTTCATTTCCCTGTCTAGGAGTCTTAGGTCTTACAGAAGAATGCTCTATAAGCAACATTAGTCAGGTTATATTGTGATAAGAAATTAAGAAATCTTCAAGTGTGATGAAGAATATCAAAAGGTCAAACACCACCTAGTTCCATGTAGTTTCAAAAAGTGGAAATTTATTCTCAGGATGTAGATACCACAGTAGGAGAATCTAGTGCAGCAACTAACAATTTTAAAAGTAGTCAAATGCAAAAATAGTTTAATGACATTAGATTCTCTTTAAGTAATTTAGATATATAAGTAGTCAATTACATGCATGAATTAAAATAAAAATAGCCAGCAACATGGTAGAATGATCCTTAAAATAAATTTCTTTGAAAAAGTCATATTTCATTTGGAATATTTTGGCCACAAAGAACTTTCATTTCTCCAAATGGAAATTCTATTTTCTTGCTTTTAGAATATTTATGTATCTTTTAAACTTCAGCACTATCTTGGTTTCTGAATTTTATTTTATAGATATAATAAAGTAAATATGATGATGATGAAGATAATATACTCTTTAACTATGACACTTTCTGAAATAAGAGTCTTAAAAATAATATTATTATGAATATTTGCACTAGAAAACCAATGAAAAGTATCAAAAAGCAAAATCCAGGTCAAATAATAAGCATTATCTAAAAAAGAGGCTAGAGTTTTCATCTTTATTATTAGTTATATATATTTTTCTTACTGGAAGAAACTTATGAAATATACATAATGAAATTCATCTAGGAGAGTAGCAGAAGTTTTGGTTTCCAAATATACTTAGTAATACATGAATAATATTGTGCTGAAAATCATATAATAAAAATTATAATTATTTTATAATCAAAGTACATGATACAATGGAATATCAAGTTTTTTGGCTAGAAAATATTTATTCTTTTCATAATGGGATAGAAAGTTTACCACTTTCCTGGTTCTTTACTCTGTAAATGGGCTAGATAAACTATGCATGAAACTATTATCACTGGTGATAACAATATAAATACCATCACTAAAGACTTAGTAAAATTTTTAAATAATGATTTAACATGCTGATTATTTCTTGTATTAAACATAATTTCATTTTGGATCAATAAGAAAGCTGTGGCTTACTGCAAAACAGAAAAGAAAACCAACTTGTAGAGGGTTAAATGATTTGCGTGTTCTGAGATGTTACCAGATGCTGTTCTTGATAATAAATAAAGTCATTGCTTTCAGCAATCTGGAAAATAAGCTGAAATAATTATGTTTCCAGTTTTGATTTAACTGTTATGTGGTTAATGGGAGGGGCGTATGTATCTTCCCAACTGAAAAAGGCTGTAGTTCACTGACACCAGGTCAAGTGTGTATTTTTTACAATGGCCTAACTTATTGGTATGCATATCTACTGAAGTGCAGTAGACTGCAGAAGGCCTTCATGCAGAGTCCCAAGAATTACATTCAAAAGCTCTATATTCAGTAATTTAATATATTAAAGGCACTGACTTGAGATTACTACTCATTTCTGAGCTTATTTTGTATTAATATCAAACATTATTAAACACTTAACCTGTTACTTGATTTTCTGTTACA